>NC_041231.1:107348513-107414156 GCF_002837175.3 Physeter macrocephalus | reverse complement strand
CCCCTGCATCGGCAGGCGGACTCTCGACCACTGCGCCGCCAGGGAAGCCCCTAGGGCTTTATTCTTTACCAATTATTTAGCAGCTGTATTTTCAATAATACTTTTAAAATAACCCTAACGGAAGCCTTGCCAGTAGACACTATCACCATCTGGAGCAGGGCCGCATCCTTGGGGAGGGTTACCGAGTTGCGCCCCTTCTACAGTCCTTCTCACTTGTCCTCCCTCCACACCTCAGTGACACTGTCCCAAGGCAAATGCTCAGCACCGTGGGCCTCCGGACAGCTGAGCGGTGTCATCGCCAACCCGGCAGCCTGACCTTTCCAAGTCCAAGCGACCATCCTTCCGAAGGTCAAAGCGAGGCATCCAACGTATGGGGTGGGGAACAAACGGGGCCTGTGAATGGCTGTGTCGTCCACTCATATCCTTGGCCTGTCTCTCAACATCCAGGAAAGAGTATGCTAATTTGGAAAAATGTTAGGGGTAGTCCTGGATGATTAGAAAACTTCTGATTATTTTAAAGAAATGGTCAACTTTGCAGAAATACTTGAGCTCCTAATTTAGCCAGACAGGCTAATTTTTTTCCCCTTTGTTGGGGGTATAACTGACAACAGTTATATATATTTAAGGCACACACTTGATATTTTGATGTATGTAAACACTGTGAAATGACCCCAAAACGAAGCTAATTAACATTTCCATCACCTCACAGATAACCCTTCTCTTTCTTCTTTCATTGTCACATCACTGAAGATCTACCCTCTTTGCAAGTTTCACGTACATGGTACAGTATAACGATGGCCAGCACGCTTTGCATTAGGTCTCCAGAACTGCTGATTCTTAAAACTGGGTTACCACTCCCTCTCTGCCGGGGCACGACGGGGGCGAGTGGCTAGTACAGCAGTGGTACCACGCGTGGCAGCAGATCACCTGGGAAGTTGTTTAAAATGCACATTCTTGAACCACTCAGACCTGCTGTGTGAGAGACTCGGGGCGGGGGGGCAGGGCCCCCAAGTCTGTGCTTCAACAACTTCCAAGCCATCCTCCTACAGCCAGAAGGCTGAGAACCTTTGAGTGAGGACAGCAGAGAGGAGGAGCCTGAACCTGGGAAACGGTACGGGTGTCAGAGGTTACATGATGGCGCCAGTATCTCGTCTAGATGCTGAAACGGCCCGTGAAACCAAAGAGCTCCAGAGTCAACTGACTATCAACATGCAATAGTTACGTCTAAGTGATACAGCTAAATATATAGATTGTTATGGGCAATGTTTAACTTCTGAAGGTATTAGGCTTTTGAAATTATTCAAAATCCAGTGTTCTCTGCAGGAAAAACTATGAATAATAAACTTGCTTTTTCTGACCTCACAAATTCCACATAGCAGAAGCAATACAGTAGAGCTTAAGCAGCACCTACTATTAAGCTACACTCATATTTAAATGCGATATATTTCTTTTCTTTTGGGAGAGACTGAAGTTTACACCCACGGAGAAAAGCAACGACACACACACTGTTACCTAGAAGTGGTCCTCCCCGGCCTCTGACAGCAGCCAGCCTTCCGAACCTAGAATCTGCCTGTGTGCCTTTCAATCACATATCTCTTACCAAAGCCCACAGTAAATCCACTTTTAATTAACCTTTTAACACCCCGTATGAATTACTTACAAATAACTTTTGGATCTAACAGACAGAGCCACAATTGGCAGGTGGCTTAAGTTCAGCGCCGTTTGGGACAGGGCAGTGTTAGTCTTGCACCGCGCGTGTAAACGTGGGCGTCCACCGCACGCCTCGGCCCGCTCTGAGACCTGGGGCTCGCTCGCAGCTGCACGGCGTCCCCACCGCAGGCCACGCCCGGGCGACACATGGGACTGTGCCCCGCGCTGAGCCTCCTGCTGGCACCGGTGCCAGGTCCCTCCGCCTTGTTTACACCAGAGCTGCACTTAGACCCGAGCCAAAGAGAGGAGGCCAGGGAGAGAGACGCGAGTGCAATGCCAGACCCTGACTTTCACCACCCCCCATCCTACCCAGTGTGAGAAGGTGGACCCGGCCTGGGAGGTGCTCCTGGAGAGGCCAGAGCGTCGGGGCAGGTGTGGCAGAGGCCCCTCGTCACCCCTCCCGCCGGTCCCAGCCCCGCTTCCCAGTTCACTTGCCATTTTGGGCCCTCCTCACAAATTGAACCCTGTTTTCCAAATTGGCTGGAGAAACGTTTTTGCCATGCTGAAATCATTTCCAGAGCTATATCGGGAAACCTGAGGCAGCCGGGCAGCCGGACAGCTGGCCTGTGAATAAGGTGCATTGAGGCGAAATTGGATTCATGTGAAGGGCCGTTTATGTGGAGGGGGTGGAGGTGGACGGAGAGGAATTGATGAATATAAGAAATTAAATTAGCTCAAGCAGCCCTTTAGAAAACATACTGGAGAATATGTGACCTGCCGTGAACCTCGTACAAACCTGAGACCTCTGGGTCTCGAGCGGGGAAGCTGGGCGGGGAGCCCTGGGCAAGGAAGGGGCTCCCCAGCCTGGGGGGCTGCGGAGAGTCAGAGGGTGGAGGGGGGTCGTGAAAGCCAACCTGCAGCAGGAGATGAGGGGTCAGCCCAGCGATGAAAACCATTCATTAACCCATCACGGAATACCTGACACAAAAAGAAACACGGCTTTTCATCTTAGCTATCACGGTTTTCTTCAATGAAATGAAATCAGGACCTATCGTGTTCTTGAAAACTTATTGATCGATTTTTGAGCCTAATGCTTTAACTGACTGCAATAATATTTTGCTCACACTTCTAATCTGATCTTCCTGCCCCTCCGAGAAAAGCCATGGGGACTCCCGGGGAAGAACGACCCCAGTCACAAGCCAAGGGTTTTACAGACGTTTACTCCTGTCCTGTGAAAATCGCCTGCTGTGGAAAACTGGCCCTTCCTTAAACAATCATCTAATTTAATATCAAAACATTTAATAATATTAAAACATTAATAGTAGGGAATATATTACATTTCTTAAATACTGCTTAGTGCTTTCTTTACAGTTTCAAAGTGAAAACACATATTTATCTCATTTTCACCTACATCTTTCTTATTGTATAGAAAGTAAGATGTTACACGTACTGCTTTGTTTCCACAAAACAATCTAGTAAAACTGTTCCTATCTAGTAAGGGAATAAACATATACCAGATACTACAGGCTACTTTGCTGAAAGCTTGAGAGAGAAACAGTATGGGAATCAAAAAAATCACATTTTTAAAAATCACGTTTTTAGGGGCTTCCCTGGTGGCGCAGTGATTAAGACTCCACCGGCCAATGCAGGGGACGTGGGTTTGAGCCCTGGTCCGGGAAGATCCCACATGCCGCGGAGCAGCTAAGCCCGTGCGCCACAACTACTGAGCCTGCACTCTAGAGCCTGTGAGCCACAACTACTGAAGCCCACACGCCTAGAGCCCGTGCTCCGCAGCAAGAGAAGCCAACGCAATGAGAGGCCCACGCACCGATCAGCCCCCACTCGCCACAACTAGAGAAAGCCCACGCATAGCAACAAAGACCCAACACAGCCAAAAATAAATAAATGAAATAAATTTAAAAATAAAATATAAAAAATAAAAATCACATCTTTATGCGAAAGATCTTGAGCTCCACGGAGTTTGGGGATGATGTCTTACACTCTTCCCAAGTACGCTGCCAGTGCCCACTGATACTGGGGTTGTAGCAATAGGTATTTGAAATATATTTGCTGGGAGGGCTATGGGATTTTACTTATTAACAATCACAAAACATTTAAAACATCACATCCCCTCAGTATCTTCCAAACAAAAGACATTGTTTTCTCTCCATCAGGCTCCATAATTGAGAAACGGATTTGGCGTCTTCTAGAATTCATTTGAAGGTGGCACGCTGCGAAGGTACTCTAAGGCCAGGGAGGCCCCAGGGCCCGTACAGAGGTTTCTGGGGGTTTCAGCCCAGGGGCTGTAAGTGCAGGAGTGTCGTCGGAGGGCAGTGCCTGGCCAAGCCTGCCTTCGACCTGCGCACAGAACTCCGGCCTCTGGAAAGAGAAGCTGCCTCTCCAGTCACTGCGTTGTTTTGCCTTTTTGAGAACTCTGTTACTTAGCAGGGATGGGGTTTTTGGCTCTAGACAAAATATTTATGCCGTATCTAGTATACCTTAAAGGAAGGAATTAACATAGACATGCAAAGTGTTGACAGTAGTTGACTTTTTGAAAAAAGCACGTATAGAAGAAAGGTGATTTAGCGAAGAAATCTTTCTCTTTGACTTGCCTGCTTTATGTTTAGAATTTTCACAAAAATTTTATGCATTACATACAATACATTCACTTTAAAACAGCATCTGACTTGAATGCACTTGACTTCAGCCTTCCTGATCTACGTTGAAAATCAGAGCCTATCCAGGCTCAAAGGGGAACTGTACTCAGAATACGATGAGGGAATGTGCTCTACTTGTTTAAAAGAAAATAAATAAAAGCAGTATCAGCATTAAAAGTGGAAATCTTAGAAAAAACTAATTTCTAAACACTCCAACATAAATGGAAAGCCGCTTGAATCATGTACCATGTACCTGTATTAATGACTAAATGACTTTTTATAAAGGAAGTGACTATATATGTGGGGACTTCTAATTTTTAACTAGTGTGACTTATCAAAATCACTCATCTAAAAAAAATTATATATAACCAAACCTCCTTTACGGTCCCAATTTTGCACCTTTAATGCTTATCTTCTGATGAGCATTAAAGAAACGTAAATTTTCAGGAATTCATTGGGAGGTGCCTTAAGGTTGCTAGAATGAGGCTGCCTTCCCCATCATGTGATTGTAGAGTGAGAATTTAGCTGCATTTTTTTCTGCGGGACAAAAACGGCACGTTACGAAAAACTAAACAAAAGGCAGATTGCTAGTGGACGGCATGACTGCAGGAGACGAGGGCTCAGGAGGTCAGCTGAGCTCCAGCTCCAGCTCTAACGCCCAGCGCCAGCGAAGAAGCAGAGAGCATCTGCACTGCTCCAGGAGCAGGGTGGCGGCCACCAGCATCCACAGGGCGCGAAGCCTGCAGCACGGGGGCTGGTGTGCGCGCACAGGTGAGTGTCTGTGGCAGGTCTGCTGGAGTCTCGTCAGGGCGGTGAGCCCTCATTTCTGAAGAGGGATGCCTTCTGCCAACTACCACACTGCCAAGCAATTCCTATACCATGATGCTTTCTCTTCTTAGGCAATTAGATGTTTTTACACCAGAATGGGGTGCTCTCAATTTCGTGAAATTCTGACACATCATAGGAGGCAAAGGATGTGTGCTTACAAAATGTGTATAAATCAAAAAGGTACTGCTTTATGCTTTTACTGCACTGGGAGAGCTCACGACTTCAAAGCACCCCGTGGGGTGCCCTTCTGTGAAATGAACTTCGACTCCCGACGCTTTCGATGTCCTCATTTTTATAAATTATGTTGCTGTGATTTTTCTTCACTCTCACCCAAGACACAGTTTTAGGTCTATACAAATAATTCCCATAGCCTACAAGGTAAGATTTTTTTTGAAGTTTTCATTCAAATGTGAATAGACAGTGCTGTCAAGTGCCAACCTCCAGCTTCTTGATGACAAAGGCTGGCGAACTAGTGGGGCCCAAGCTCACCGCTACCAGAGCCGGACGGGGACCACGGGCAGGACAGCTGTTCTCCATCTAATTCTCAGTGAGTCCCAGACAGCCTTTCTCCAGAAAGCAACCCCTTCATACCTGAGCATATCTGACACTGTGTGCAGGGCGGACCCTACCCAGGCGGTGGCCCTCTGTCTCCCTTCCTGCTTGGGGCTCACAGCCAGCCCTGCCCCACGAGGAGAGCCTCGGAGCCTGCCCTCTTGCTTCCGGGCACAAGAAGACTTATGAAAGGAAAGAAACCTTCTGAATTAAATTGCTCGTGTTTTAAAAAACATTCAAGGCGCGAGATGGTTTAGAAACGACCCGGTTCAGTCTCTGTGCGGACGCCATCACCTCCCTCCCCAAGGGGCTCAGCCACGGTCAGCGTAGGGGAGGGAAGGAGGGAGCGGACGGCCGCTGCCCGGGGCTCGAGTGAGCGGGTGCGGGACGTGAGCAAGGGCTCTTTCCCCCCAGGGAGCCCCTCTCCCTGCGCTCCTCCGTCTGTGATGCTTATGGTCACGCGGTTCACGGCAGCCGGGGAGCGCGGCACCCAGGAGCCCTGAGGGAGAAGGCATCCTTGAGACGGGTGGACGGGGAAGCGGGCACAACGGCCTCACGCAAGGAGAGCAGAGCGGCTGCCCTCCACCTCCTGGGGCCGCTGCACGCGGGACCCCCTGCCGGGCCCCGGCCCCTGTGGGTCCCAAGGTCGGGTGCTCCTCGAGGACAGCCTGGAGCAGCGTGCCAGCCCGGGAGCTCCGGGGATCCGGAGCGATACCATAACCAGAAGCTGCATTTTCCTCTCGGTGACGACATACACGCAGGTCAAGGGCGTGAATGTACCCTTCGTCCCTCAGTTGAATTTCGTTCAGAATATGACCACGTGAGGTCAGTTAAGTATATGAGGTACGCCCCGTTGAGACGGACGGGCAGTTCGCACACCAGCAGGTCTTTGTCCTGTGTGGGCCCCGTTCTCTCTTCTTCACTACACATCTGGGAAGGGCCTGGTCCAGAGAGCAGCCAGGAGGCGGGCCGCACCCCAGGAGCTGGGCTGGAGGGATGGGGCGCGAAGCTGGGGCCCGGGCCGGCCACCCCGCCACCACCTGCCCGTCCACTCTGAGGCCCAGCTCCCTGTCCCGTGCATGGGGCAGAACAACAGCGTCCTCCCTCCTCATCCGGAGGGTGCCGGCTTGTCTGTTCCTTCAGTAAACGCGGACCAGGCGTAAACATGCGCTGGTGCCACGCCAGGTCCAAGGGGCCAGTGACAATCACTCACGAGCCTGGAAGAAAGACGGCACGCCCTACTCAAGGTAAACGAAGAACAGGACACAAAGCGGCCTGCAAACGGGTTCTCAGACCGGGGATCGGAGCAGCCTCGTGGAGCCGCGTGGAAGGTGAGGGTGTCAGAAGCGTCGCATCCCGTCAGCCGCCCTCTGAATAACTCACGCTGCCCGTGATGGGCCAGGAGGTGGGTCGGGGCTGGGGGTTTACGAGGGAGTGGGGCCTCAGAGCACAGAGGGGGAGGAAGATGAGCAGAGATCACAGAGCTAGCGGACCGCAGCCGAGACAGACGCCACGAAGGAAGGGATAGAACGGAGGTGACGGCCGTCCAGGTGCCTTGTCAGCTACCGCAACCTTCATCCATGCCGGTCTCTGCTGAGAAGATGGAAGCGGAGGTCGGGGAAGAAATCAGGAGGCTTCCTTTGCCCCCCGCCCCATCCATCCAGCCTGTGGAGCTGGGGAGACGTCTACCGGAAGGAACACGTACAGTGTGGGATTCAAATGCTACCGGTGCTACTGCTTTTCTGAATGCTTTGATCTAATACTTACAAACTAGTATATTTAACAATATCTAACTTCGTTACTAAGAAGAAATTTAAAACCCTGGTTCCCGTGAATCACGGTTACGTGGAGAGAGAGAAAGGGAGCAGTGGCCGCAATTCTCCATGTGGCAAAGAGGGGTAAAGGTGACCTGAGAGGTCTGTATAGAACTGGCTCCACCAGAGAGAGAAGACCCTCACTAAAAAAGCCCAGTACGAAGGCTGCAAGGAACCAAGAGGAAAACCCCTTGGGCCATTCCAGGAAATGATGGAAAAAAGCAGAAGTTTTACTAAGTTTACTATAAAAAAATATTAAATTTCAAAGCCAAAGAACAACCTCCTAAGGCTGCAGAAGAACCTCAGCTCAGACTGTTTTGTAAACATGACCTCATCTTAATAGAAGACACATTGGCTGGGCTCTGGCAGCAAAGACGCTGGCCGAAGAGAACACCGTCACCTGTGACAGGATGCCCGCACAGACTCCCACGCCGTCTGGGCTAACGTTTAAGGTGTGAGCCACTTGCTTTCCACACGGGATTTCCACACGGGAAGGGGGGCGGCGAGGAGCAGGGGGCCCCACCGGTGCCAGAGGAGGGGCTGCAGGAGAGGGGGACCCCCACCCCCGGGCAGGCGGTTCCCAAGCAGATGCGGTGGGTACCCGCTCACCCGAGCCAGCCAATGCCTGCGCCACACGTGGCTTTACAAGCAACACTGCCGGCCGCCTTAGACGCGACACAGCAGAGACCCCCCGCCCATCTTTTTATAACTAGGCCCTTGAATTTAAGAGCTAAGCATTTACTGTCATTAAAAATACGTTCAGGGCTTCGCTGGTGGCGCAGTGGTTGAGAGTCCGCCTGCCGATGCAGGGGACACGGGTTCGTGCCCCGGTCCAGGAAGATCCCACATGCCGCGGAGCGGCTGGGCCCGTGGGCCATGGCCGCTGAGCTGGCACGTCCGCTTCACAACAGGAGAGGCCACAACAGTGAGAGGCTCGCGTACCGCAAAAAAAACAAAAACAAAAACAAACAAACAACAAAAAAAACACGTTCAGAAGGAACCCATGCTGGTAAGTAGGATATCAGACTTAAAGATAATTTATGCTGAAGTATAATATACAGATAAAAAGGACACATGTTATAAGCACATGGATAAATGTGCTTTCAGAAACTAATCATGAAGTTTTATGATCACCTTCTACCAAGCTTTAAAATAACGGACAATATGAGACAACAGTGGAAAGAAAAAACTGTAGCCAAGGGGGCTAATAGCTCTGGCCGGAGGACACAGGATACGTCGCTGACTTCTTCTGGTTTTCATTTCCACGTCTAATCAAAGCAGACAATTTCTAAGTGAACCTTCGAGTCTAAAATGTTATACATCGAAAACAGAGGCTGCCTAACTTCCAAACAGCGCTTCTGGTCGCCATCACTTCCAGAGTGTTTCAGACAACTCGTTCACGCCAAGCTGCTGTACTAATAACACACTCCTCCTATCCGAGGGAGACGGGCCGTGCTGTGGCTTTTTCTTCCTTCCTTGGCCATTTCCCCAACACAGTTAACTAGCAAGGAATCAAAATCAGAGCGAGGCCGAGGGCAAGCAGGCCCTGGGAGCCGACACAGCTTCCAGGTGAGCTGGAGGCCCCCGGGCCTCTGCTCGCACAGCTCCGGCCCCGGGCCCGGGGGGCGGGCAGGCCTGGAGTGCACCCACTGCCCAGCACCTGGGCTGCAGACGGCTTGTGTTAAACAAGGTGCACGGTGGAACATAATTCTGATTTTTGACCGCGGCAAGTTCTTAGTGCGTCTATTCTGAATTTTAATAGTGTTAATACTTGGGCTCGGTAATGAGATGTCCTTGCTGGCACTGGTGGTGTGACTGTAACGGTGCACATGCTCCCATCTATCAAAACTACACAGGGTTTGGGCTTCCCTGGTGGCGCAGTGGTTGCGAGTCCGCCTGCCGATGCAGGGGAACCGGGTTCGCGCCCCGGTCTGGGAGGATCCCACATGCCGCGGAGCGGCTGGGCCCGTGAGCCGTGGCTGCTGGGCCTGCGCGTCCGGAACCTGTGCTCCGCAATGGGAGAGGCCACAACAGAGGGAGGCCCGCATACCACAAAAACAAAACAAAACAAACAAAAAAAACACACAAAAAAACAAAAAAAAACTACACAGGGTTTGTTACGTTAGCTGTTGGCCTCAATACCATTAGAAATACAGAAGGAAAAATACATAATGAATGAGGAGCCAGGCTACCTAATTTGGGGAATTGTAGTAACTCTTTCAGATCAGCTGAAGATCATAGATTACTGTTTCCGAAAACTAAGTCATCCAAACAGAAAGTGCTGCTGCATCTTCCACAAATACTTTGTGTACCAGGAGAATCTGTGCTCTTCCCCTCAGGGTGGGGCATTTTCAGATAGTAGTTTTTGAAGGGCTGTCAAGAAATGTGCTGTGGCCTCTGGTATGTGTGGCAACCACATATCAAGTATCCCTGAAAAGACACATGCCCGCCCCCTTCTATTCCATCATCACCAAGTACCACGTGCTTGTCACTTAGACACTGCAGAAACCAAAGGAAACACACCATTCTTACCCTCCAGGAATTGGAACCCGCCTAGATGGACAGACACACAAACAACTAAGTAACAAATCACTGCCCCAGAGGCTTAGACAGGTGAGAAGGCCTACTACGGGCAGGAAGACTACCGTCCAAAGGTAAAAGGGTACATACAGTGTTATACAAAGGTGAAAACACTCCAAATTGAAACATAAAAGAATAGCCTAAGGGACTGGAAGATCTGGAGGGAAGTTCCTTTACAAGGTCACCTGCTATGTCATATACAATTGCCAATTGACTCAAAGTTCCAGAAGCGTGTAATTAGTTTGCATGCTGAGTGTGGAGGCTGTGAGAGCATTTAACATGGCCAAAAGGGAAGGTTTATTTCTCTATTCAAACCCAGTTTTGCCTCTGGAGGCACTGACGGGCCTTTCAACCTTGCGCAGAGCTAGTGAAATTTACATGCAGGACCAGCAGCAATGGTAAACATGGAAGGTACTCACGGACTAATAAGCAGGAAAGCACGAAACCGCAGTCCTTCCGAAAATGTCAATTATCTGGACCAATGGAAACGTAAGTTTGCAGTAAACTATTTTTTCCCAGATAACTGACTAAAATAAGCCAAGGGTCCTCGAGGAAAGCCTCAGAAAACCCAGTATCATGCGGCTAGAGACAATAACCCCAAATGACCTACCAGTCCTCAATAATCTCAACAGAAATTCAGCGCTTGATCATCTGGAAAACAGTTGAAATTGTTATTTCTGAGAAACTGCACAGGTATGCTTAAAAAAAGTCTATTTAAATTGCTACTTCAGCCATAATAATCAGATTATAGAATAAAAATCCTAAGAAGCCATACATGACCACTTATAATGTGTCTATTAAAAATTCATTAGATTAAAAAATATCTTTACAATTGGATATGGTTGTATATTTAAATACCTGGGTCAAATAACAGATATAAAAACATGCAGATCATTTCAGTTGAAATCACAATGTTTCTCTGGAATTTGTTTAACATATATGCCTTTTCATTATTTAAGTTCATAGAAAACAAGATGTTCAGTCCAGAAAGTAAACATCAATAGAGCAATGCAAGAAAATCCAGCATTCTGGGAAAAGCTGAACTTCCCATTGATAAAAACTTAATGTTAACATAAAGATATGCTATAAAAACAGCAAGCTCTCTTGGGGCTTCCCTGGTGGTGCAGTGGTTGAGAGTCTGCCTGCCAATGCAGGGGACACGGGTTCGAGCCCTGGTCTGGGAGGATCCCACATGCCGCGGAGCAACTGGGCCTGTGAGCCACAGCTACCGAGCCTGCGCGTCTGGAGCCTGTGCTCCGCAACAAGAGAGGCCGCGATAGCGAGAGGCCCGTGCACCGCGATGAAGAGTGGCCCGCGCTCGCCGCAACTGGAGAAAGCCCTCGCACAGAAACGAAGACCCAACGCAGCCAAAAATAAATAAATAAATTTATAAAAACAAACAAACAACAACAACAACAACAAAAACCAGCAAGCTCTCCTCATCACAAAGAGCCTCATTTCTTCCTATGAAAGTACTTATTACAGACTGTACGGCAATCAGGAGATTCACTGTTTTATGAAGTTTCTAAATAGCTAATTTTCAGATACTCAGTAAGGAAAGCGAACACATTACGACAGGAAAAGATGGTTAATTATTATTAGTCTTTGATGGTGTCTTTTCTTTCCAACTTCAGAATCGAATTTCTACAGTGGTTAATATTAAGTTTAAAGTCATACAAAAACATGGCCACGATGCATGGTTTTACCTTACAAGCTACTTCTTGTTTTCTGTTTCCAATGCAGTATTTTGTTTGTACACATGGAGAACTGGTTCATGCTACATGTTCCCTCTCGTGCAGATCTGCTCAATGGGGATTTAATCCAGCGCCCTTTTTTGTACGGTTCCATGGAGTCGCGCAGGACTGAAGGGAGGATGGAGGCAACCTCTAATCCAAAAGCTACTTCGGTCGAGTCCAGCTCTCTGTGAGTACAAACACCTCGGACGGGGCTATCCCACAGTTTCTTTGGTCTAAAACACTTACAAGGGCAGTGCGAACCAGGCACTAATGTCACTACAATTTTTTGTTTAACATTGAAAGCACCTTTACTCGTTCCATTTTCTTTTGTCTTCCTCAATTAAAATGCAGCTTCTGAGCTACTGCATTTCCCTTTCATTTAAAGCCTGTACACACCGAGCCTGACACGGAGAGAATGTGCTCCTTGTTGGAAAGCTTGTTCTGTTTCCTCCAAACCAGATAAAGTCCACTCAGATGTGCTGATGGGCACCTCCCCCCTCTGTGCCCTCCCAACCTCGGATGCCTTTCCCGTCCTCCTCCAGCATGTTCTTGGGTGGGCAGAAACCTGGGGAGACGCAGCCACCAGGCAGCTCACTGCTCTCCTGAAGCACATCTGGGCTTTATATCAGGCCTTTAATTAATCCTCAGTGAAAGCCAAGCTATGACATTTTGACTGGGCAGGCTCCAGTTCTGGACAGCCCTTGATTTATTGCGACTGAGTCTCCACCAACTTTGATTTATTTCAGCTTTGGGGAGGAGGGCAAGCTCAGAACAGAAAAGCGCTGTTGAGTGTAGAACACGTGACATGAGGACAGGACCTCCAGACTTCCGAGGGCCGCAGGACAAACGGTGCAGAAGAGAACGGCCTCTGAGAAAGCCATTTTCAAAAAATCTTAAGGTTCAAATAACATGAAGTTGTACAAAATGAAACAATATTGGATGAGAGAAAAGGGCTTCTGAAATAGCTGGCTGATGGCAGCAGCGCAGGGAGCCCAGGCCTTATCTCTGGGAAGAGGGGGACTCCCCGCGGGCTGCCTTGGCTGGGGAGCCAGCCGGCCTGGCCCTCCCTCGCTCCCACCTGCGGGAGAAGCCCTGGGATGATACCCCTGGTCAGCTTTTGGCTGATGAAGGAAGGACAGATTTCCCACGCTGATTTTTTTCAGGCAGACAGAGTAAGTCAAAGAAAGCGTAGTCATTTGATGAACAAAGACAAAGGAGTCAGCAAGTTTAACACATAAATTTCTATCTGTCCTGGGAAGGCCTCTCCTGGCTGAGGCCTCGACACTCTGCTGTGGGCACGGCCCACACGTCAGGACAGTGACCCAAGTGCCAAATAAGGGTGCGCAGATGCCAGCCCTGGCCCCGGCCCCGGGCGGACCCTCTGACTGCCGGGGGCTCTGCTCCCTCCCTGGAGGGTGACAGCCCCGGAGCTCGTCCTGGCCGATGTCACAGGGAACGAGCGGCTAACAAAGGAAAAGTGTCAGAAACCCATCAGAGGCAAAGCTACGCTCCCCGAGGGGGACGACGGTAGGAAACCGGGTTGGAAGCAGAGGAAAGGGGACAAGCGCACAAGAGGTTAGCGGGGGAGCACGTGCCCCGCCCTCAGCGTCCGGGGTGGCGTCTCCACGCGTTCCGGGCAAGTTGCTTGGCCAAACTGCACGCCATTTCTTCATCGGCCAAACGGGGATGAGACGCTTATTCTGCAGGGCTGCGGTCCAGCTCTCCCCATGTCGCACCTGGGCCTCCTGGTGCTGAAGACGCAGGTGCGGCACTGCCGGACACGGGACGCAGGAGGACAGGCACTCACCTGTGAACCTGCCCCCAGCACCGGCACATGGCTCTGGCTGTGAGTGGTGGGAAGGGCCCGCCGGGGTGTCTGGGCGCCCGTGTGCAGGAGCAGGAACCCTGCGGCTGCGCGTGCGCCTCCGCCATCCTCGCCGGGCATGGAAAGCACGCATCACCTTGTCCTCACTGCGCGCCTGGAGATGCTGTTCCCGGAGACACAGCGCTCTTCACCCAGAACCCCTGGTGACTCACACTGCGACAATGGATGCGCACGGCCACAACGTTGGGGCTGGACTCGGGGTTCAGCGGACAGTGCTGTGCGGCGAGCAGCATGCGTGGGAGGAGGGTCCTCTGGGCGCCCGGGCGCTGGGAAGTCCGCGAATCCCTCAGAGTCCTAGGTACGATTTAGGCCAAACCAGAACCCAAACTTCTGTCAGTTAAACAGCCAGAGATGCCTTTGTTTTGTCATTGAAGCCCATTCTAATTTTTACGACTTAAAAAAAAAAATCTAAAGTCAAAGTTATCTGAATACATCTGTTCACTGCTCTTGGAATCTAAGCCTTCGCATCTCTATGACATTCTAGTTTCTCGGAGATTCTGAGGCAGCTGGGGATTGCGGAGCCCAGCTGAGCAATGCTACACATCCTCCAGGCCCACGAGCTGCAGTCGCCGGGGGTGCACGCATCCCGGGTGTACACAACCCGGGTGCATGCGTCCTGGCTATACACACCCTGGGTATACACGTCCCAGGTATACACCACCCACGTGAGCACGTCCCAGGCGTACATGTCCCGGGTATAAACGACCCGGGTATACATGTTCCAGGTGCACACGTCCCAGGTGCACATGAGCCGGGTGTACACATCCTGGGTGTACACAAGCCGGGTATACACGTCGCGGGTGTACACGTCCCAGGTGCACACAACCCGGGTGTACAAGACCTGGGTATACACGTCCCAGGTGCACGTGACCCGGGTGTACACGACCCGGGTATACACATCCCGGGTGTACATGTTCTGGGTATACGCGTCCCAGGTGTGCACAACCCGGGTGTACATAACCTGGGTATACACGTCCCAGGTGTACACGACCCGGGTATACGTGTCCCAGATGCGCAGGACCTGGGTGTACACGTCCTGGGTGTACATGACCCGGGTATACACGTCCCGGGTGTACACATTCTGGGTATACACGTCCCAGGTGTGCAAAACCCAGGTGTACATGACCCGGGTATACACATCCCAGGTGTACACGACCCAGGTATACACATCCCAGATGCGCACGACCCGGGTGTACACGTCCTGGGTGTACACGACCCGAGTATACACGTCCCGGGTGTGCACGTCCCAGGTGCGCAGGTGTACATGTTCTGGGTATACGCGTCCCAGGTGTGCACAACCCGGGTGTACATAACCTGGGTATACACGTCCCAGGTGTACACGACCCGGGTATACGTGTCCCAGATGCGCAGGACCTGGGTGTACACGTCCTGGGTGTACATGACCCGGGTATACACGTCCCGGGTGTACACATTCTGGGTATACACGTCCCAGGTGTGCAAAACCCAGGTGTACATGACCCGGGTATACACATCCCAGGTGTACACGACCCAGGTATACACATCCCAGATGCGCACGACCCGGGTGTACACGTCCTGGGTGTACACGACCCGAGTATACACGTCCCGGGTGTGCACGTCCCAGGGCTCCTGCCCCCCCACCCCCCACCGGTGCTGGGGAGAAGGGGACTTGGCCCTCCGGCAGCCGCCTCCTAATCTCAGCAGGCCCGTGGGCTCCGGGGGTCCAAGGCTCCCTGAAGTGTGGCCACAAGGCCCCTGGCACTCGTCACCCATGTGCCCAGCCCCACGCGGGCGGGGACCAGCAAGCACCTGAGGTGGGGCCCGCGCACACGCACTGCGGCCACACCTGGGGGAGCAGGCAGGGCTGGGCACAGCGACCCTCGGCTTGACCCAGACATGGGGACTTGGACGCACAGAAAATCTGTCAGGAGCCATCCCTGCCCCTGTCACTGGTGAGCAGGAAGACGAGGCTGGGTTGCTCCATCCGTGGGTCTGCGCCACGAGCCCACCCAGCAGCGTCTCCTGGTGCGCACGTGGTTTCTCTCGGCTTTGACCGTGGGCTTCTGGGGAAGATGCTGCACACCACTACGTTAACTTTAACTGCCCCCCCCCCAAGCACCCAGACGACCTAAAGCTCCACGTGACTGGGGGGTGTGGGGAGATGGCAAGCCAAGGGCCACACGGTCCCACGTACCAGTTTCCAAAGTTGAATTTTAGGAGAATTTAACAAAGAAACAAATCTGGCGAAAGTGATATACTGTGACCTATGAATAGACAGAACTTTCTAAAAATATTTTAAAAGTTTTGTTTAAGAAACCAAAAACTGTGGATAAACAACAAGGTCCTACTGTATAGCACAGGGAACTATATTCGATATCCTGTGATAAACCATAACAGAAAAGAATATGAAAAAGAATATATGTATAACTGAGTCACTTTGCTGTACAGCAGAAATTAACACAACATTGTAAATCAACTATACTTCAATAAACTAAATTTAAAAAAAGAAATCAAAGACTGAATACATACTTTGGGCCATATAGTGGTGAAATAAGGGAAGTAAAACAAACTCTCCTAGGAATGGTCTACCTTAAAGGGGGCTTTTAACTAAACTAGGAGAACACTTTTCTTACAGGACGTGGAGTCTTTATTTTCCCA
The DNA here is from genome assembly GCF_002837175.3 of Physeter macrocephalus. NCBI lineage: Eukaryota > Metazoa > Chordata > Mammalia > Artiodactyla > Physeteridae > Physeter > Physeter macrocephalus. Next base: position 107,397,817 of record NC_041231.1, on the reverse strand, counting down.
GATGAACAGGCCAGTCATCTCATAGAGCAAATGTCCACGACTTGCTCCCGTGTACAAAGCAGGGCAGTCACAGGACGAACGTGAAAGCTACCCTCCCCCGTGAGCCAGCGTGGCCTCGGGGGGGTGTACGCTTACAAAAACACAAACAAAATTTTAAATCAACATGGAGTTATAAATAATACGTTGTATGCCTGTATATTAGAGACACCACCCATCAATAAGAGGACAATACCGTTTTTTATACATTCCTTTTCTTATATTTTTCACTTACAAGTTTCATCTAAGGCTTCTCTTTGCCAAGTAATTGATGAGTTGACCAGTTTTGTTCTGATTTTCTTTTGGTAAAAAATATTTATTGGAATGAAAAGTTTTCTGTGAGATACATGTAATTTGAGTTATGACACAAACTTCAATAAAGACTGTGTCATTTTGATATCCTCACCCAGCTGACACAACTACCCAGAAAGCAGCAAGGGTCCTGGAAGGTAAACCTTCTGTTCAGCCGCATCTCCTGCTTCCTGACCCGCTGCTCCTGCTCATCACTCTGACCCTCCCGTAAGCACCTGACAAAGCATGAAGTGTCTGCCCCTCGGTTCTGAGGCTGCAGGAGGGGGACGGAGAAGGTGGGCTTTGCGGTGGCTATTTGCTCGCACATGGTTGGGCGTGCATTGGAATGAGCTGCAGTATCCTGTCTCTTTATATTTGTAAATAACTAAAATTGAGAGTGGAAATCCAAGAATCAGGAGCCCTGGGTTAAAATCCCGGATTTGCCCCCAGACTCCTGGCTGACCCTAAAGGCAAGCCATTTTCGCCCCAGGGGAGTTAAAACATCCACATCTCTGTAATTAGGAAAACTATACCAACTTCTTCCAAAAAATGGTTTGAGATCCTTACCAAAAAAGATGTTGTGTAAATGGAAAGAATGACATGGATTCACTGAAAACCTAGGATGTTAGTCACACCAGTAAAGTTACAAGTGTTTAATTTATGTGTACTGCCGCCCCTAAGAACAAAGAGAGCGCACCATGAGCTTATGACGTTCCTTTTAGACAGACGTTTGGAGCTTGTAACTAGCAAAGTTTGGCAGTCTTCAAAACCATACAGAAAGGTGCAGCTAAAACGTTCTCCAATGTTAAATGGATTCTAACTCTGAAGTTAACGCACTTGTAAAGTCAATTAAGTTAGCCCAGAATTCCACTTGACAACTGGGATTCCTCCTCCCTCTGAATTACCTGTCTGAAAGAACAGAGTCACAATGAATCTGTCCTAAATCAAAGACCCCAAGATATATACTCCTTTCTTATAGTTAATCTTGTGTCAACAACTACATTCTTTCTAAGGTCCTTTAGGTAAAAAACTCTGGGATTCTCTGGATTGCAAAAGGATCTGCTCTAAGGCAAGAGCTGCCTTCCTGGCTACCGGTGCCCCTGGTGTCAAGGCCGTTCTCGTGTGGCTGCTGCCCCCAAGAAGGTTGAAGTCGCGCACTTGTGGCCTTGCCGGTGCTGGGAAAAGACTGGGAAGAGAGTCCCGTGCCTGCCCACTCTTGCAGCAGGGACAGCCTGGCCGTGGCCCCATCGGCTCCTCAGTGGGACAAGGACAGGCCACCAACTGTCAAGTCGCACGATTACTACAGAGAAAAAGTACAAACTGCTCATCCCAAACGACGGCCTTATATGAGCACCCGGGTTTTCTTTTCTCATGGATGCCCTTCCTCAGGATTCCATACACGTAAGAGATGGTTTAAAGTATGAAGCTCTGCATGAGAAGGCAGACTCTAAATCCACAAATCTACAGAGTCCCGGTGCAGCGCTCACTATGGCAGGGTTAGCTCGAGGTATGACCTGAATGTGGCCAATCCGTAAAGTGTAAAATATATACCGGGTTGTGAAGACTCAGTACAGAAGAAAATAAAGAGTGTAAAATGTCTTGATGACACTGTGTAGTTTTAACACACTTAAATGGTATTTTGGATATAATGGGTTATATACACATTTTATAATAAAATATTAAAATTAATTTCACCTGTTTCTTTTTACTTTCTCAAATGTGGCTACTAGAAAATTTTAAATTATATAAAATTAAATGGCTTGCATGTGTGGCTTGAATTATTATTATTATCCAATTATTTCTATTGGATAGTCATGCTCTATATCATCTCTTATCCTGGTATGGAAACAGAAATAAATGTTAGCTTAAATTAGTCTAGACTAACTCATGAAAATTGAAAAAAAAAAAAAAAAAAAAAAAAGATGACATTGGGCTGTATAAATTATTTGTTTCATTTAGGGATTTCACAATGTCAAAACACCAAAGCATACTCTGCACCATTAGAAACAATATGAATTTTATACTAGATGGTAATTAGACTTTTATGGAAAACGTGCTTATCAGGCTGGAATCTTATTCTCAGATTCTGAATCTTACAGCTCATACGGCTCTAGCCCCTCACTGTGAAGATGAGAAAGGCAAGACTTGGAGTGACAGAGTGAGTGTTTCAGGCTCCATAGTCCGAGGTAGCAGCACAAGGCTGAGGACGCAGGACCGGGTGGCGGGGCTGCTCTTGACAGCACATGACCCTTCTGAGTCAGGCCACACAGGCCGAGAAAACGCTAGGTAGAGACCCACAAGATGTCATGCTCCATTTAGAGATAAGTTCCACATGCACCTATTTTTTTTTTCTCATTTTTTTTTTTTTTTTTTTTTTTTTTTTTTTTTTTTTTTGGGGTACGCGGGCCTTCCCCCGCCGCGGCCTCTCCCCTCGCGGAGCACAGGCCCCGGCCGCGCACGCCCAGCCGCCACGGCTCACGGGCCCAGCCGCCCCGCGGCACGTGGGACCCTCCCGGGCCGGGGCACGAACCCGTGTCCCCTGCATCGGCAGGCGGACTCTCAACCACTGCGCCACCAGGGAAGCCCTCTCACGCACCTATTTTATTTTAGTAAAACAGCTCATGAGGTTACTGCCCTCTAGGAAACATGATAGAATATTTCTCTGAATAATTGAGTTTTAGCTTTAAAAAAAATTGCTATGGAAAAACTGGTACTGTGTTTTTAAGAAAAATCACTGATAACTCTGGAGAAAGGGCAATTGATTAATTTTACCACATAAAAGCTCACTACATGAACCAGTACCTAGAATTGTTCCACATTTATGACTGTCGTGGTGACTGATCCCTGTGTGAAGATGCTCTGCCTTATTTATTCATCCCAGTGACAGAAGCACCTCCTTCAAGGTGGTCCAGTGCACGATGTGTTCCCAGAGCCTGGGCTCTGCAGGCGGGTACAGTGAAGGTCTAGTTCATGTCTAACGCAGAGAAAACAGCAGCGCACATCACATATTTGATCTGGGTAACAGACGGGCCATCCAAGAGTAACGTTTCTAAAAGTCATAAGCTTTCCCTACATACAGACTTGCCTAACCAGAGCTGGGAAGCCGTCCCCAGGGACATGCTAATATCTCCCAAGGGAGGCCCGTCAGAAAGTTCAGCTGCTCTGTCTTTGGACCATTAACACTGTACGTTGGAGTGAGGCTGCATCCCCAAACACCCAGCGTGGAAAAGTAATTCTTCTCAAACGAAAACTGGCATGTTAAGTGTACCCTCTGGGTTTGGGGCATGTTTCCCATCTCCAAATAAAATTTTAAGCACAAAGAGACAGAAATGCTGTCTCCTGCTACTAACTGTTTTATTCAGTCATCTGTCAAATAAGAGAAAATGGCAAAAAAAAACACCCCAAACCCAAACCTTTATATTTCATTTCCTTGTGCCTGTTCTTTCCGCCATTTAAAAAAAAAACCGTGGACCTCATCAAATGAACAAGCCATCGTCAGGAGGGGGACACGCCTTCCCCGTCGCACTGGCTCATTTTCCAGGGAACAGAGTTGCCGCAGAGAAAGGACGATGCCGCACGTGAACAGTAACAGCAGTAACCACTCTGACTCGCGACATAAAGTGACCCGTTAAAAGATTTAAATGTTCCTCATTAACTTTTATCGGCCTCAATTTTTAACTTTTCTCCTCCTCTTGAAATTAAAAATACGTATTCCCTCCACCTGTGTGCCCCTTCCAGCGGCCGCATTCAGGCTCAGCGAAGTCTGGGGCAAACACCACAAACAACGAACTCCCTGGGCGGAGTTGCCCTGATCGCCTCCAAACCCTTCCTAATAAGTCCTAAGTCTGAGGCTACATGGTTTAAACTGAGGGGAAGGATCAGAGCTTTCATAGTCCTGTTCTTCTAGTGTTTATCATTCCTAATCACTAAAAAGAAGTAACGTAAAGTTGAGTCCTTTCCACGTGCTGCGCATTATGTTAAGCACTTTAAATTTATCTTATGTAGTAAAATTTGTGAAAAGTAGCGCCCACCCGTTAATAAACATGATACCTACAAAGAAAGAGAAAAAGATGCCCCGAGGGTGTTCCTCTCTCCACAGCTTGTGTATCTGAGCTGCACTGTGATATTGGCGCGGGTGGGAGGGGGAAGGGGGAGGGATGAACAAAACCTTTTGATTTGTTTCTAGAAACAATGATGTATATTAAAAATAAGCATTTCAGGGGCTTCCCTGGTGGCGCAGTGGTTGAGAATCTGCCTGCCAATGCAGGGGACACGGGTTCGAGCCCTGGTCTGGGAAGATCCCGCATGCCGCGGAGCAGCTGGGCCCGTGCGCCACAACTACTGAGCCTGCGCGTCTGGAGCCTGTGCTCCGCAACAAGAGAGGCCGCGACAGCGAGAGGCCCGCGCACCGCGATGAAGAGTGGCCCCCGCTCGCCGCAACTGGAGAAAGCCCTGGCACAGAAACGAAGACCCAACACAGCCATAAATAAATAAATAAATTTTAAAAAGTAGCATTTCAGAAAGTGAAAAGTGCACGTTTGGTCAGAACATTTTCGAAATATAGGAATGTTACAACAAAAAAATACAGAATTTCACCTCCATATGCACATTCACCTGTGGAAATATATTCGATGCCAGGTGATCTCTGCCTGCACTGAAAGAAATCACCTTTTAGAAGCAGATTTACCTTCTCTCCTGTCACACAAAATAGGAACTGAGCAGGGAGACTCCTTCAGTTATAAAACTTACTGCTATTATTTATTGTTAATTTGATTATTGTTGCTATACGATCCTTTTAGAAAACTGGTTAATATATATACTATAGCTCATATACAGATATGAACAAAAAACGGAATATTTTTCAGCCACAAAAGGAAGGAAATCTTTCCATTTGCAGCGACGTGGATGGACTCGGAGGGCATTATCCTAAGTGAATAAATCAGACAAAGAAAGACAAATACTGTCTGACCTCACTCACATGTGAGAAACCTAAGAAACACAGCAAGCAGAAAACGGAGCTCACCAATACAGAGCACAGGTTGGTGGTTGCCCGCGTGGGGGAGGAGTGGGAGTAAGTAAAAGGTGAGCGAAGCGGGTGAAGGGGGTCAAAAGGTACCACCGTCCAGTTCTAAGACACAGAAGTCCCGGGGATGTGACGCACCGCAGGGTGACTACAGTTAACAGCATTGTGCTGCATACCTGAAAGCTGTTAAGAGGAGAGCTTAAAAGTTCTCATCATAAGAAAAAAAACTGTCACTATACAAGGTGACAGGGGTTACCTAGACTTATCGTGGTGATCATTTTGCAGTATATACAAATACCAAATTATTATGCTGTGCATCTGAAACTAACACAATGTTACACGCCAACAAGATCTCAATGAAAAAAATAACTTGTTAGCTGACCCTAATTTAAGAAAATTCGTATTGCTGTAAACACGTCGATTCCTTTCACAGTCACCTCAGGTGGCTGGCATGCAAACTTGGTAGCCCACCATCTACAAGAAATTTTAGAAGCAAGTTTTCCTCCTCAAGGAACAAAATGGTGTAATTCTTCTTAAAAGACTATATTTCAGTTACAGAAAAAAATACTACTACTGTGTCAAAAATGACAATACGCCTTATTTCACCTTCGAAACTTTAGACTTGAAAGCAGCCTCTAGTGCAACTTTCCCATCGCCCCAGCTGAGTTCTGAGGCCACCCGTGTAGCAGCAGCGCTCAGAAACCGCAGGGCCGGGTGGCTACAGCGCGCACGCGGCTGCTCAGGGACAGGAGCCCCAGCCAGACGGTTCCGCTGAGGGACGCCCCGTTTCTTTATGAAAACCAGAAAAGCAGGAACGGGCGAGCACAAAAGTGCAGGTACGGCAAGACGGAGAGCTCACGGGAGAGTCACGTGAGTCCGACAAGCGCGGCTCCGCATGGTGTCCCATCGACACCAACACGGGGTGGCAGGGAGCACGAGAGAGGGCAAACGACACGGGGGGTGCAGACCGAGATCCGCACGGCCGCCTGACGGCCGCGAGGTGCCAGCAGCTCTTCACAGGCAGTGCTACAGGGTGAGAAGCCAGTCGCACGCGATCTGTGTTGGGCTGAGCGCCCACGAGTTACCATAAAACAAAACAGGGAGCCTGTAAAGCCAAGGCTGCAGGGGCTACGCACGCTCTGCACCCCGACTGCTCACTGTCCACTTTACACCAGTGTCACGACCACACGAAGCCCACGTGGGGCGGCACCGGGCACGGGTCCCGGGAGGGGGTGAGACCGCGCCGGACGCGGGTCAGGGGCCGGGCGGGCCGAGAGCCTCGTGCCCGGGGCCAGTGCAGAGCCAGGCCCCCTGCGACGCCACGTGGGGCGGGCAGGTACCCCCTGCAGCGTCCCTTCCCAACTTCGACCAGAGTCTTCGGGAGTGAAAACCTGGCCCTACGAGCCCCTTCCCTTGCAGAGCAAAACGGCCGGAGGCCAGGGCTCACCAGAGGTCCGTGGCCTTCTCTTCTTCCCAGCGAGGGCACAGGCCACGGGGGTGCCCACTGCTGCTGCCGACGTGGGTCACGGGAGACACAAGGGCCGCAGCGTGGACTCCCGGCCGTGAGGAGAGAGGAGCCCCCGCGGGCCCCCGTCACTTGCGGCTGAGTGAGGCTCCTAAGGGACAGGGAAGCACCCAGGTGACCGTCTCCGCGTGGATGGCTAAGGCGTCACGCAGCACTCTCGCTGGCTACGTGATCCGCTGGAAGGTACAGCGGAAAAACCACCGGGGCCTGGAGCCGTGTTGAGACTGAACTGTTTCATCTCAAGTCAGTGAACGTCTCTGAGGAACGAAGGGCTTCACCTGCCAGAGGAAGGGGCTGCATCAGTTGCTTCTGTTTAAACTAGACGGACCAACGAGGCTGCTCTGGTCTGAGTCCCTCCCGTCTCGGCGCCCCTGCTTCAGGTGCTCTGAAGGATCCGTGGGCTGCAAGCAAGGGTGAGCACTGAGGCCAGACGTGGAGGGTGCGCGCGCGTGCGCGTGCTGCGTGTGCGTGCTGCGTCTGCGTGCGTGCGCGTGCGCGCGCGTGCGCATATGAAGGCGGCCCAGACCGCCCCGGGGAAGGCCCCTGCAGGGGCCAGGTGAGGTTCAGCCCCCGACCCGACGGGGGCAGGCGCGGCAGCCTCAGGCGGGACAGGACCTCGAGTGCCACACTCCGGTCACCAGCCTTGGCTCCGCAGTGGAGACGCTGCTGCTGGCCGTAAGGAGAAGGACGATGGTCTCTGCGTTTCGGAGGCGGCCGGCCGGCAGCAGAGCCGAGGTGGTAGCCCGTCCAAGCGCCGGCACAAGGCAGGCTCTCAGCCCTCGGGTGCTGGTCAGAGACAAACTGAGCTGTTCTCTCTCCAAATCTAATTTTGGAGGAAGAAGGATAATAGCATCTATCTCACAAGACTGCTGTGAAAGTCAACTTGTAAAAAGTGTCAAGTAGTTTATACATTCAGTACTCACTAAGGTCTTAAACTTGGAAATAAAGGCTAAACGTATATTTGAATGAATGGCATTTCCGATTCAGAGAAAGGTCTTTTCTTTAAAACAACTGACACATAGAGCAGGTTAAAAATAAAGGGCCGTCCTGGAGATGATGGTTTCCCAGTTATTCCCACACAGGCTGGCCGCTCCTCCAACCCACTACGGAGATGGGAAATGAGCTGCAGACACCGTCCTTTCACCTGCTGAACGGGAGCTCACGTGATTATCATGGTTTCCACAGACGGCAGCCCCTCCCGATCAGATCAGGAGGCTCCAGCTACTGCAGGAAGGAGGGGAGGCCGGCAGCCACCTCTTGGCGGGAGAAGGCGGTTCGCCGGGACCCTGGAGGCTCCTGCTGCTGCAAGAGGCCTTGGGGAGCAGAGCCAGGGCTTCCCACTCCAGATGCTGGTGACCCATCAGAGACGCTCTCGGTGGGGGTTTAGATCCCCCCACCTGAGAGAGGGGGAAGGGCGGGGCCCAGGGGAGGAGGGAGGGAAGGAGGGGAGGGCCAGCGCCCTGCAAGCCAGGAAAGACCCCACGGGAATGTCACCTAAGCCCCCGCAGAGCCCACGAGCCTCCCGAGGTCCCACACCGGGACCTCGTTAGGGCTCATTTTAGCAGGTGACTCACTTGGCTCAGCCATTCGCTGATGCTTTGGTTTCCCAGAGCCTCAGGCAGACAGTTCATGACAATGAGGCTTTCAGCCACCGCTGACAGCAGGCGGTGGAATTCAAGCCACCTAGGTCCTTTCTTCCAACTTCTCACTTCAGGTTTTTTGAAGATAAGGATCAAATGAAATGATTTCTGTTAAACCTGTATTTCCTGTACAGAGTTGATACCTTCTCCAAATTACATGATTGTACAACTATTAAACTAATACTCACTGCAGCAGAAGTCTCTGCTCAGAGCGTGGAGCTAGCCTTTTAACTCTGGCTCCTCAGATGTTGCAGCTTCTTCCTAACCCAGTTCCTCGGGCCTGGGCTCCATCTCACAGGGCAGGGGAGGCCCTAAAGCCAGCGGCACAAATGCTGGTTTATCCCTAATTCCTGGTGAGGGTCAATGCTGGAGGCCAGTGAAAACAATAGCCGTCACATCTCACAAGAAGGACTAAATGTACCAAGAACCAACCCTGAAACGCAGTGCGGATCACAATCAGGGGCCCGGCTGGAACCTGCCGTTGGAAGGCCAGGCCTGCAGTCCAGGGCACCTCCCTTCAAAGCCAGCCTTTTTCCTGTAAAAAATGCAAATAATAATTCCTGCTCTCCTAACCATGGTCTGACATCTGTCAGGAGAATCAAATCCAAAGATGTAAATGATAAAGCACTACACAAACACAAGAGGATAACCTTCAGGGCTTTAAAAAAAAAAAAGGTCCAGTGAAAGCGCTTTGTATTTTGTTTTCAAACTTGAAATTTAAGATCCAGTGAAAATCAGCAAGTAATTCTTGACCCAAAGGAGGCACTATAAGCAAAAGCATATGAAACCATGAAGCCCGGGATTCTGATCTCTGCCCCTGCGCAGGTGAGCAGGACGGAGGTGCCACCGCCGCACCCGCGGGGAGCGTGGGGAGCGTGCGGACCTGCCAGGAATGCAACCTGCCTCCAGGCTCCGCCCAGGCAATCCTCACCCGCGGCGGGGCTGCCGCACTCCACCCACAGGTGAGCCAGCAGCTGAGGGCAGACCCGGACACCTGCATCCGTGCTCTGAGCATGGGAGGAAAGGACATGGCACTCGGAGAACATAAAGATCCTGCAGGCCATCCTCCTTCCTTCACAGAGATCTCCCACAGCTACTAGCAAAAAACTCTGCCTACGAATCTTTAAGTCAACTTTTACACGTATTTAAAAACAAAGATGGATCATTAGAAAGTGAGCTGCTACTGATGAGTGTGTGAGTGTGTGAGTGTGTGTGTGTGTGTGTGTGTGTGTGTGTGTGTGTCTGGGGGTCGGGGGAGGGGAAGGAATGGAGAGAGAAAGTTTCCAAAACAACAGAATCTGTGATGGAAATCTTGCTCTATCAAGAAGAATCCTGCATCAAACGACACTCTTGAAAACTGAGAGGAAACAGTGAGGGTCTCACAAATAAAGAGGTTTCTGACGGAGCAGATGTCAACATTATCAGTCACACAAAGGGCACGTGACCTTGTAAGCTAATGCTACTCCTGCGATTTCTAAATTTCGTCTTGTCAATCAGAGCCAATGTATCCTTCTTTCTTTCTATGTTTTCCATCTGCTCAGATATCCTTCTTTTAAAAACAGGAATAAAAATAAATAAATAAATAAAAATAGGAATAAAGTCTAATAATAGTAGAATCTAGAGATCATCGGGCAACTTACCACAGAATGAGAACGTATGAGCACTGCTCAGTGTTCCTTCACGGCAGCATGCGACAAGAGAGAAAACCGCTTGAACACGTTTTGCTGGAATCAAGGAAATCCATCATAACTAAAACCTCAATGTGGTAAGAGCATATGCACATTTGCTCAAGAGTGGAAAATGTCTTATGCTAAGTACAGGAAACAATATGTTAATAGTAAGGGGAATAAAACAACATCTCATATTTTCTATAAATTCGTTTTTATAAATTTTATAAAGAGCTGATCAGATAGGGAGATTCCATTCATTTCAAGTAGTTATGGGGCATCTGTTCTGTACCAGGCAGGTTGCGAGGCACAATTAAAAGAGGAACAAAATCCAGTCCATGCCTTCAAGCAGCTGAGAGGGACAGACACAAGATAACCAACCACATCCTTTCCTGTGTTTGTGGAGGAGTGATTTTATTCTCCGAGATTTCAGATCTTAGATTCTGCAGGAAGTAATGAACAATGATTTAAGCTCGACCATTTTCTTTAGAATGAGAAAATATAGCAAGAGTGATCTCAAATATTTTACATAACTCACAGATAGCAGGGGACTGCAAAGTAATTTCGTCTCTTTCTTTAGGATCTTTACTAATAATTTCCAAATGAGGCTTCAGTCAACAGCACAGACTGTTTCACAGATGGCTTCTCAGTTTTGCCTTCAGATAATTCTGCTTCTGTAAAACTTCACTTGTGAATTATTTGGGCTTCGTGGAAGCCCCACCCATGATCTTCTTTGCTAAAATGAGAGGGGATCTTCACTCAACCGTCCCCCAGCTTCATCCACTCGGGCATACTGAGATTGCAGGCAGAATACAACCACGGCCTCTAGAACGAATCGAAAGGCTATGTGGGAAAACCCTTTGGAAATCTGGTCTCAAGAGATGGTGGCTTTTGAAGATTCTTTACAATAAGGCATCAAGAACATGGAACAAAGTCAATATCCTATTTTGAAGCTATTTAACTAGCAAGTGAATGTGTCAAACACTTCATTCCTTCACAACATCTATTCCAAACAAGAGCCCAGAGCATTGCCTTCTCCTGCAAATGATCACTAAGCATAGGTGACGTCATACTTTCTGAGAGGCAATTACATCCATATCACATGAGGAGTCTTGTCACTACAATTAAAGAGCCAGTTTTCGTTGTGGGAGGAAGCAGACGGGAAGCGGGCGCCAGCAGGGACAGGAGGGAGGGCGGAGGGGCAGAGAAAGGACAGGGCCAGCCGGTGAGGAGGGGACGGCAGCCGAGGGACCCTTGCCAGGCACTTGAGACGAGAGTGACTGAGTCCCACCATTTACACGGTTATGTTCAGGCACTGACCCATGACTTTCTTGGGTACGAGTGGTTGTTTGGTGGCCTGCAGGGTATGTGACACAGCGTCGCGGAGGGAGGGTGACCGGGGGGGGCCCAGGCTGCTCAGCGTGGCTAGCCGCTGCCCCTGAAAAGCTGAGCGGCGTCTACACACCAGGCGCTGCATCTTCTGAGAGGGCAGCCCACCACCCTACGCTCGCTTCCTCCTCTCTCCACACAGACACACACACACCTTTGCCAAGAACCACTTTTCTCACTTAAAGTCAGATGCTCAATTCTACCTTTTTAAAACACAACTGAAAATCTGATCTCACAATGTACCCACCTCCACGTTTCTAACTTATCTGTGGATGAAAACTTGAGGACTATCCATCCTAGAAGCTTCATTCGTTAACACGACGAAGTAAACAGGGCCTGCAGTTTATAGGGTGTGGGGTATGGCCGCTCCTGTGGTGTCATCCCCAACCCGTGAAGACCTGGCCATGGAAATATGGCAACTACGACTTCCTGCACACCTGCTGGGTGCGGTCTGACTGGAGAACGGGGTCAGGTACCGTTGACTCTTAGAGACGCAAACCCAGCAAGAAATCAAACTCCTCTCCTGAGTGTGAAGAAGAGATGTCCCAACAAGCAAGCTTTCCCTTAAATAAAGTCTCAGGAAGTTTAAATGCATCCTTTCCTTCCAGATCTGTGTGAACTAATACCAGATGCAAAATGCCAGCAGCAGCCTGGACGAGGAGGAGAGGGGGCCTGAGACACAGCAGTCACCTCCCCAGCTCTGTCACTGGGCTCCCGTCCCCGCCAGAGGCTCCCTGCTCCCCCCATGTCTCTGTCACCTGCTGAGACCAAAGCTGTCCTGAAGGTCAACTCACTTGGCGGCCAAGGAACAGGGAGGGTGCGCGGTTCCCAGCTCATTTCCCCAAACACACCCTGTGCATCCGGGCCTCATCCAGCCAGTGGGAGGGGTTCAGGGAGAGCCGACAGCCAGCTCAGCGGCTCTGAACTGCCAGATACTCCTCCTCCCCTGGGACCACAAGTGGCAGAAAGAGAAAAGGACAGAAGGTAATTCTCTGTCTCTCTGGGAAACGGAAAGTCACCTGGATCCCACCGTCCCCCTCACTTCAGCCTAAGCCAGGGGTGTGGCTCGGGCATCGGGCCTGGGCTGGGGACGAGGCGGCCTTCACCGCCGCGGTCCCCTCGGCTCCCTCGTCTGTAAGAGGAGGACGGACTCAGCCTGTCTAGAGGGTTGTGCACGTTACAGGAGACGATGGATATGAAGTCTCCGGCGTGTAACGCGTGCCTGACATTTGGCACTTATTCTTATTTTTATTTCTGAAAGTAGCTTTTTCTTACTAATCTGGGCTCCCTGACCAAAAAGAAAAAAATAAAGGAATATATTAAAATTCAGATGCATCTCAGAACTTCTCCCCCAATAACGTGAAAGTCCCCGATTGCCTCTAGGCCAGGCTGCTCTTCAGGAGCAGCTGTCCTGGCAGCTGTGGACAGTAGAACCGCATGATATGTTGAAATGGCTTTTTGCAGAGTCCTGGAAAGAGCTCAGACTCGGGTCTCTTGATTACCTGTGTATCCCAAGAGCAAAGGACCATCCTGTAGGTGGAAAAGCTTAAAGACTCTTGTGGCCTAGCCCTTAACAATAACTTATCTCTCAATCTTTTCTGGCTAATTCTATCAAGGTGCAACCACAGTGGGACCTCGTTCGCCAAACGGCTACCGTTCATTTTATTTAAGCTCAGGGCACCACTTCCCAACTCCGCACTGCTAGACGTTAATGCCCACTTTTCACTAGAAGGGGGGCAAGGTAAGATGTGTTTGGAAAACCCTCTACTACTCCCAGCAGGCCTAGTGCAGGCTCACATATGCTAAGTTCTGAGAAGGTGGTCTTACAGTAACGAAATCTGCTGACCTTTATGCAATGTAGCATTGTCTTGTCAGGAGGGTTTGGCTTTGGGCAGGGTCATCTGTAGCAACTAGAACCACGGCCATGGGAGACAGTCCACAGAGGTGCTGAAGGAACAACGTTTCATGCACTGCTGCTACACTGCTGGTGCACTGCTGCTACACTGCTGGTGCACTGCTGCTACACTGCTGGTGCACTGCTGCTACACTGCTGGTGCACTGCTGCTACACTGCTGGTGCACTGCTGCTACACTGCTGGTGCACTGCTGCTACACTGCTGGTGCACTGCTGCTACACTGCTGGTGCACTGCTGGTGCACTGCTGGTGCACTGCTGCTACACTGCTGGTGCACTGCTGGTGCACTGCTGCTACACTGCTGGTGCACTGCTGCTACACTGCTGGTGCACTGCTGCTACACTGCTGGTGCACTGCCGCTGCAATGCTGCTGTGCCGCTGGTACAATGCTGGTGCAATGCTCCTGCACTGCTGGTGCACCGCTGGTGCACTGCTGGTGCACTGCTGGCTGCCTTAGAACCACGGCCATGGGAGACAGTCCACAGAGGTGCTGAAGGAACAACGTTTCAGGCACCGCTGCTACACTGCTGGTGCACTGCCGCTGCAATGCTGCTGCGCCGCTGGTACAATGCTGGTGCAATGCTCCTGCACTGCTGGTGCACCGCTGCTGCACTGCCGCTGCAATGCTGCTGTGCCGCTGGTACAATGCTGGCGCAGTGTTGCTGCACTGTGGCCGCACCGCTGGTGCACTGCTGGTGCAATGCTGGCTGCCTGAGCTCACCCAGACGTGGCACACGGCGCCGCGTGCTCTCATGAATACAAGCCGATGCTCCGAGTTCATGATGAGTTCATGGCGGGAGTCAGGCGTGAGAACAGGTTGCGGTCGGGGCACAGAAATATTTAAGAAGATGAAGATATTTTAAAGGTTTGAATTGTCAGCTGACCTTATCCCATAAGAAATGCATATTTTTGAAAAGCTGTGTTTGTGTAAATTGTGTATTTATAGCCCCGAGCCATTAGCGCTACAGCAATTTTTAAATAGTCATTTTTTTTCTCAAAACACAACCATAACTGCAGATGTAAATTACAGCACCTGGGTGGTGGGTGCCGTAATGGCTGTTCACCATAAAATTCATGCAACAATTCTGCATCTTTAACAATGTTTCCAGTAAAATAATATAAAAGATGTAACTACACGTGACTCGTTTATTCTAAAGTACCATATAATTTAATATAGTTTTTATATTCTTCATTTCAAGTTGAAATACCTCGTACCCACTCAAATAATTTTTAAATCATTTTGATCTAGGAAACAAGACTAAGAACAGAAGTTAGTGAATCTGAATCAGCAACAGGAAATGGCTTTGCATAAATTGTTGGAAAAGTGTTTACAAGGAAGAGATAGATTCTCATCAGGGATGTATAGCACATTAATGCTGATTTTTGACAGGATGGCTATTATGTCCTTTTCACAGATGGATAAATCGATGTATAAAACCTTGTTAAGACTTAGGCTCGCTTTAGGCTCACTGACCCAGCTGGGATCACCCACACCCAGGCTGGCAAACGCTCTCTACTCTTCATCATTAAAATTCATCCATAAATAAGAACGTATTAGTCACTTAATCTAAAGATTTACGAATACAACATGTTTACGTATAAATGAGAGGGACTATATAATTAAAGCGTATGTAAATGAGATGCTGTTATGACCTGATCTGTGCTGGCCAAGGCTTCTTTACTCTAAAGCTGATTATAGCCCCAGGATGCAGATGTGTTTTAAACAAACAATGCTTCTCACTTTTCATTCTTAGCCTTGTTGATTTTAATTTTGGCCACACCTACTTTTACTCATAAGTCTGTGAAGTAACCTCATTTTAACATATTTAGAAACGCAAAGGATGGCAATATTTCTTAAAATGGAGATAGCGAACTATGGATTCTTATTTAATGACGACGCTTTTTTAGAAATCATGAAATGTCGACCTCTTTCAGAACCCATAAGCGCGCAAATGCTTTTTAGAGCATCACCATGTGTTACGGTCGGAGCCAAGGGAAGCCTTAATATGCAAAACCCACCTGTATTATGGAACAAATCAGGTGTTGAACGCCAACGAGAATGACTTAACTTTGTATGTGTGTTTGTGAAATCTGAAAATGTGACGCTCTTACTGAAAAGCCAGAACCTCTCAACCCTCACGTCTTACTCTCCCGGGTATCCTGGCTCCTGCGGTTGCTGTACTGACACGCCTCGGCAAGGAATCTTCAAAATGACATCATTTGGGAAGACCTTTTTGAAGTCTGTGAGCCACAGTGTTTCTGAAATACTTTCCCGTTAAACAAATACAAATGTGGGCCCTCTGTGCCACGGCCGCGCGACACCCAGGAGCAGTGCTACCCTCGGCATTTGGGGATGAGAGGACAGCACGGTCCTTCCCGCAGACCCACGGAGCTCACGAAAAGTTTTCTTGTTACTTATGTGTTTATGTAACAGTCTCATGCCTTTTTGTTGAATTTTGCTGGCCTGTTTTCAAAACGTCATGTATCTTTTTCCCTGATTGAAAAAGTTTATACATACTCATTTCAATATATGGAAAATACCGAAGTATACAGAAGAAAATAAACATAACCAAAAATAAGTATTACTAACATTTTGATATACTGTTTCTCACACTATCAAAATCTATTTCTGAGTTCCAATAACAAACTTCTTTTGTACCCCAGTGCAAAAATATAAAATAAAATAGAATGAAATTTGATCTATTTGGTTCCCGAAACTGAAGAACAAGACTTTGGATAAAGACGGATACCTACAGAGCCTTCTGTGTAGCTCTAAGTAAATGCAGAAGCTAAAAGGTTATACACCGAAACGATATTATTGAAAAAATAATGCACTTATTTTTACAAAACTTGCCTCATATTTTTAGGAAGGTAAGACCATACGGGTTAGACAAAAGAAAGTTTCAGCTTCTCTTGTTAACATCTCTTTTCTCCCACTTTCTTATTACTTCTGAAAGTATGGTCTTACATATTTTTAACGAATGTTCTTAAAATATATCCAAGGGCGACTATCATAAAATGCTTCATTGTATTCACAGTTCAGAAGAACACATTTAAATGATCTAAATGTTACGTTGCTCAAGATTTAAAATCAGATTTTTTCTTGTCTGTACTATAAATCAGAATCAGGTGTTTAAGTATGCAACATTTTTAATTGTTACACACAAAAATAATAACACTCTGAAGCTGACCTCTGGGTTAGCAAGTGAACTGCTTGTTTGCTTAGGAAACCAGATCCGGTTTCCCAGAGAGGCATCACTGAGGACAGAAATAGTCTCCCGAGTACAGGAAATCTGTAAGCACCTAAACAAGGACCAGCAGACTCCGGGACAAACACAATGTCACCAACGTGCTCCTTCACGTCTGGCCACAGAATCACCACGGATGTCTAAAAGCATACTAATGCCGGCAAGGTAAGAGGTAATAATTTGTTTAAAGAAAAATACTACTACTTACATATGTAACATATGTAACCCAAACCAAAACTTAATATGCACATAAATCCCAAGACTGAAAGTCTGAATTTCCCTTTAACTATACCCGTTGTTCTGCAATAGCATTAGTACTAGCATCTCTCTCTTTGCTCTTTATTTAACGGACACCATCACGGGCGTGAGTCACAGGCCACCAAGCGCACAGGGTAATAACCAGAGTCTGAACCAGTCGCTCTGTGAGAACAGCACTCTGGGAGTGATTAGTAGAATAATGTACATCTGAAGGTCTTAGATTATACAAATTGAAATCAGGCAGTATTTCTTGCAGGTCTGAGGACGGGTTCTGTTATAACAAGATGCTCTCACAGTTACGCGTGTCTGGGGCAGGGATGAGGGAGGGGCACGACGGAGACGCTTTAGAAAGGAGAGAACACCATTTACTTTTTATCCACCGTCCAGACCACTGACCGGCTCCTTCATTTTGAATGATTAAAAGAAGGGCTGTGAGAGGTTCGCCCCTTCCAGGGGGGTGCGGGACGGCCTGCACACTCCGCTGACCATCCAGCCGGGAGGGGCCGCAGCGCGAGCTTCAACACACCTGCATCGGCGCCAGCGGACCTGCCGTGCCGCCGCCTCCGGGAGAGCTCTCCCCGAGGCCTGGCACCCGCACGCCGGCGGGCACAGGCACTTAAAGACCGAACGCGGGGTCCCTACCTCCACGTAGTCCCTGGCGTGGCCCCAATCTCGCTTGGCGTCCAGATTCCCCAAGCTGAAACATTCCAGTTGTCCAAGGTAAATCTTAGCTACTGACCGGCTAATTTTTCGAGTAACAAAATTAGCTCCTAAAAGAGACAAAAGATGCATTATCAGTCGAGTGCATTTGACATTTAACCGTTTGGTGAACCAAACACAATCTCAGCCTCTGGGCATTTCTTCCATTCTTTTCCCCCCTTTAAAATAATAATAAAAAGAAAAGAAAATGAAAAAGACCATTAACTGTCATTCAGACAAGCTAAGGAGCTCTCACTCTGAGTGTCACATCAGCTCCACTGCCATAACAAACATTTGTCTTTGGGGGACGTCTTGGCATCCCTCATTTGCTGCTGTAACATGCGATCCAGGCACCCGGCCAGAGAAAAGCTCTCGGAATGCCAGTTTTTAAACAGAAAATTCAACAGGGTTGGACGAAGGGAAATGCCAGAATCAGACCACCCTGATTTTTTCAAGAACATAAACATCATATATTCCTATTAATAAAACTACTTGGGGGTTCACGGGGAGAGAGAGAGGAGAGCAACTTAGCTCCCAGGCTGTAACTAAAGAAAACAAAGAAGAAATGCAGAAGTGGTGATCACCCTTATCTAGAAACCTGCGCGGCCATCCAGTGCTAAGTCGTAAGTTTCTAGACTATCTGTACTTACTACAGTGCCACCTTCTAATTTCACCCACGTGTCATCTGCAGGACAGGATTCCTGAATTCTGTATAAATATTTTGATATGATTGGATGAAAGGTGTCATAAACTAAAGGAGTGAAATTGTTTTAAAGTTCTCTGGTCTTTAATGAAAGCTTCTGTCCACTTTTAAAAGATCACAAAGAAGGACAAAATTAAAAGGCATTTCTGAGATAAGTTTATCTACACCCCTGTATCTAGGTAAGGTTATCACAAAGCACCAGGTAATGCCAAAATCTCAAGGTAATTAACAGGCACATGAGCTAGTCAATAATGGCTTCAAACAGTTTATAGACACATTACCACCATAATTTATCACATAGCAATAACTTTAGCTTGTTCTTTTGCATAAGAAACAGGGAGGTGAATGTTATGAAAAATCTTGGGCTTCTAGAGAAACTGGCACAGAGATAAGGGGAATTTTGCTAAATAGGTTTTCTCAGTTTTGGCAAGAAGATAGCCCCGTACAAGTTCAAACACGTACTAGACTCACTTACTACACAAACTCAGTAGACACATGTCAATGCCCTATCATTAAAAATGACGATAAGACTTCCATGGAAATCCAAATTTTCAGTTTCTCTCAGCAGTTGATAGAGTACTTGAAGAAATCCAGTTTCAAATTTGCAGGGCAGCTTATAAAACACAAGCGCACCTTCAAAAAAGAGCCTTTGAAAATGAAGTACATACCAGGCACAATCCTTCTCAACCTATTACCAGCTAGCAACTTTTTATTTTCTATTAATTTAAATTTATAATTAAATTTAGACTCGATGCCTATCTTTGTATTTTAATGTCAGGACTATACCATCATGCCCCAAAAGTTACTAGATAAATTTGTGATGCCAAATCATCCGATGAAGCTCCCACCACCAAAGAGCTCCGATTATTCTATTTACCAGTGAAGCAATGCTTAGGGATGCAGCGGAAGCACGGACGGTGTTCCAACGCCCTGCTCCGGCCCGCTGTTTATTCCCTGAGGCAGCACTAAGTGAGCACCAAGCAGCAGGCTCTGAGCAGGGGCAACAAGGAGTGAAGGGGAGGCCCCCCTGCGAAAGTAGCCCAGGGACGGGGAGATGGACAGAGCAATCCCTGCTGCCAGAAGTGAGACGGCAGGTCTGCAGGGACGAAAAGAGTCCGGCCCCGTACACGATGCCAGTGACCACAACCCCACCCCTCTGAGGAGCAACCCACGAGCTAAGAATTATTACCCGCATTTTGCAGCTGATGAAGCTGAGATTCAGAGAAGCTGTGCAAACTGGCCCTGCTAACCCAGTTGTCCAATTCGGTCTGTGTGGCTGCAAAGCCCAGGCTCTCACCTCCCAGCACGTGGAATGGCATGCCAGGGGGTATGGAGCCTTTCTTCTCTGGATCCAAAATGATCTTGGAGACCGAGTCAGTTACTTGAAATTTCTAGTTCTTAGAGCTTAATTTTAATGTTTTTATTTATAGCAGCTTGAGATATAATTCACATACCATACAATTCATCCATTTAAAGTGTACAATTCCATGGCTTTTAGTACATTCAGACTGTGCAGCCAGCCCAACAATCCATTTTAGAACATTCTCATCACCCCCAAGAGAAACCTGTACCCTTTAGCCATCCCGCCCCATCTTCCCCCAGCCCCCTGGCCCTGGGCAACCGGTCATTTATTTTCTTGTCACTAAAGATCTGCCTATTCTGAACACTTCGCATACACGGAATCATATAATATGTGGTCTTTTGTGACTGGCTTCTTTCACTTAGCCTAACATTTTCCAGGTTCATCTATGTTACATGAATCAATCCCTCCTTCCTTCTTTACGGCTGAATACTATCCCATTACGTGGATACAGCACATTTCGTTTACCCATTCATCAGTAAATGGACATTTGGGTTGTTTCCATTTCTGGCTCTTGTGAATATTGCTGCAGTGAACACGGATGCACAAGTTTCTGTGTGGGGATTATGTTTTAATTTCTCTTGGGTAGATGCCTACAGATGGAATCACTGGGTCACAGGGCAGCTCTACAATTAACCTATTAAGGAACGGCCAGACTGCTCTTCACAGCAGGTGCAGCAGGTTATAGCCCCGCCAGCAGTGGGCTGGGCTCTCATTCGCCCACATCCTCCCCAACAGTCGCTGTAGTTCCATCTTTTTGATGGCAGTCATCCTTACGGGTACTAAGTGGTATCTCATTGTAGTTTTGATTTGCATTTCTCTGACAACTAATGACTTTAACCCTCTACGTTCTCATGTACTTATGGGTCACTGGTATAACTTCTTTGGAGAGATGGCTATTTGGATTCTTTGTCCAATTTTTAAAGTGTGTTGTCCTCTTAATACTGAATTGTAAGAGTTCTTCATACATTCTGGATTCAAGTCCTTTATCAGATGTATGATTTACAAACATTTTCTCTCATTGTATAGGTTACATTTTCATTTTCTTGATGGTGTCCTTTGACACACAAAAGTTTTTTTTAGTTATTACAAAGTTCAATTTGCCTATTTTTTTTTTTTTGGTTGTATGAGCTTTCCGTGTCATATCCAAAAGGGCTTCGCCTAGCCCAAGGAAGGTCTTGAAGACTTTCTCCTATATTTCTTAATGAGTTGTATCGATTTTGTTCTTACCTGTAGGTATTTGACCCAATTTTAGTTAATTTGCGTGTGTGGTTAAGATGAAAGGGCCCAACTTCATTCACATGCATGTGGATATATAGGGCTGTCCTGGCACTATGTGTTTGCTGAGAAGGTTCCTCTTTCTCCTATTTGAGTTGCCTTATACCTTTTGTCGAAAAGCAATTAACCATAGATGCATGGGTTTATTTCTGACTTTCAGTCCTGCTCCAATGACCAAAACACCTATATTTAGGACAGTACCACACCTTCTTGATTACTATAGGTCTCTGGTAAGGGTTCAAATCAAGAAGTGTGAGTCTTCCAACCGTGTTCTTTCTTCAGACTGTTCTAGCTATCCTCAGTCTCTTGAATTTCCATACGAATTTCAGCATCAGCTTGTTAGTCTCTGCCAAAAAGCAACCCGGGATTTTGTAGGGATGATGTTGAATCTGTAGATCGGCGTGGGGAGCCTGGCCCAGCCCAGCAACGCTTCCTCCTCCAGCTCGTCAGCGCACAGGGTCCTTCCACTGATCTGTGTCTTCTCAAACTGCTTTCAGCAATGCTCAGTAGTTTCTAGGGAATACGTTTTGCACTGCTGTTGTTAAATTTGTTCCTAAGTCCTTTATTCCCTCTGATGTTATTATAACTGCAGCTTTCCTTAATTTCATTTTCAGATTCATTTTAAACATTATTACTGCCACCATATGCTTCGTTCATTCCTGGGAGAGGCTTAAAATGATTTTTTTCTCAATTTGTTCTCCTCATTTTCACTCCTTATCACACAAGACTGCTGTTTTTTGGAGACAACTATAAGCAAATCATGACACATGAGGGCTGAGGCCTTAGCAGTCACTTTGTCCAGCCAGCAGCCTGACCTGAGCCGTCTCTCTCACTTGCCCGCCTGTGCTGCTGTCACCAACCCACCCGCAATGCAGGAGGCGTCCCTCCCCAGAGGAGATCGCCTGAGTGATTTTGCTATTACAGCACACTCCAATTATGGAACTCCCATAATTATGTACATAGATACTTGATCTCTCAGAGCCTTGCACTACAAGACCGTAGCTACAGGAAGAAGACCGAGAAATGGAAAGTCAGCCCAGTGAACCGACCGAAGGCTGCTGGTCACTGGCTCTGCTACACAAACCATGTAACAGTCTCTGCACACCACAGGACAGGAAGACCTGCCAGGCCAAGTCACAGGGACACCCAAGCAGAGGACAGGGCGCTGCGGACCACGAACCACTAAAGACACAGACAGAATTAATACCATCACGTCCTTGCTTGTAAAACAAGGATAGTAACAGTACTTACCATGTAGGGTTGATGTTTAACTGAGAAAGTCTAGGTGATGTGATTAGCAAGTTCTCAATAAATGTTACCTATTATTACAATTATTACATTACAATGTTAATGGTACCTGTAATTAAGGATCAATGAAAAGTTCAGATTTCTTAGTTCTTTTATGACTAAGTCTCTTAATCCTCTGATTTTGAACATCTGAGATTGAAAACAGATCTAAATAAACAGCCAGAGGCAGGCGTGTGGACTTACTTACACACCCAAAGCACTAATAAACATCTCTAACCTCATAGTAGGTTACTTTTTCAAGGTAAACTCATTAACCAAGGAAAATAGAATATCCATATAAATGTATACTAATAAGAAAGAGACCTGGGTTTCCCTGGTGGCACAGTGGTTAAGAATCCGCCTGCCAATGCGGGGGACATGGGTTCGAGCCCTGGTCCGGGAAGATCCCGCATGCCACGGAGCAACTAAGCTTGTGCACCACAACTACTGAGCCTGCGCTCTAGAGCCCGCGAGCCACGACTACTGAGCCCACGTGCCACAACTACTGACGCCCGCACGCCTAAAGCCCGTGCTCCGCAACAAGAGAAGCCACCACAATGAGAAGCCCGCGCACCGCAACGAAGAGTAGCCCCTGCTCGCCACAACTAGAGAAAGCCCGCGCCCAGCAACAAAGACCCAACGCAGCCAAAAATAAATAAAATAAAATAAATATATATATAAAAAAAGAAAGAGACCAATTAAAACGGGTTTTAGTCCAAATATTGGCTCTAAGATTGAGATCATGAGTTTTGCTAGGGTTGACAGAATGAAAAATACAGAACTTCTGTTTTGGCAATACAGCAAAGAAGAAAAACTGCCACATTAAAAAACACCAAACTACGCTGGATAAAATACTATTATTATTTATTTAAATTCAAAGCTGAGTCTCCAAGACTGCCCAAGTCATGGTGGGCCCAGAGGGGTCAGGGCTGGTAGCAGGGTGGGAACGCCATCTGAGGACCTGGAAACAGCTTCATCTTTCATTTCCAATCTGAGGCAAAGGGTGAGGGCTTTCAGGTAGATTCTGGAAGTAGGGTTACACACCCTGTGAGTTATTTTTAATTCTGTTACTTGTATCAGTGCTATGACCTTAAATGTCTTAACGTCTCAGTTGTCTTATCTATAAAATGGGATAATAATCGATACTAAGGATCAAGTGAGATACTAAATTAAAAGGCTGTAGAATACTGTATCTATCAGTCATAAATGTTTATTGTCTTGGATATTTTTACTGTGATAAATCTTTTAAAATAGTAAAGCTTTTTTCTCATGCATCTCTCTCTATGTGACATTCTCCGCCGTTAACCCAAGGCTGGGGAGGTGAGAAGAGCTACACCAGACAGTCAAAAGAACCCAGGTAATACTCATACCTATCATTCAAAATAGGATTCTGGAACAAGACAGCAAGCGTGAAAGCAAGGCTTCGTGGGAAAGTAACTGTCTAGATAACTTCAGTGTAGCAGAGACCAGCGTGGTCATGGCCCAAAGTCCCTCCCATGGGTGATGCCCTCAGGCTCTGCGGGGCAGGGCCAGGCCCGTGTCCAGGCGGGAAGGACGGGAGGGGCGGCTCCAGGGCTGGTGGGGAAGGACGGCAGAGGCAGGAGTCTCCAGGTGAATGAGGCCTCTGGGCTGCGATACCAAGCCGAGCAGACCGAGGACGTGGCCGAGGAGAAGCCTGTGCCATGTGTCCCGCGGAGTCTGGGGAGCCCTCCGAGGAGGCCACCTGGGCCTGACCAGCCTGGGGCGGCTGCACCAGGGACACTAACGAGATGAGCAGGGGTGGAGGCCCTCCGCCCTCACCGGTGAGCCCAGGCGAGGTGGACGTCAGACCACCCGGAGGGGACCAAGAGCCAGACGAGGCAGTGGGTCTACAGCCCACGGAGCCGGACACGGGCAGAGCAAGGGGCCGAGGAAAGAGAAGGCCCTGGACTGACGGACGGCAGACACAGGAAGGGCCACGCCACCTGCTCGGCCACCAGGCGAGGAGGCAGCTGAGACCAGCAGGCCTGTGGGCAGAGAGCTGCACCCGGGCCTGAGGACGCCAGGGGCCCCCGTCAAAACACGAGGTCCAACCGGCCACATCTGCGTCCCACACAACAGGACACCACCTCCCAGAGACCCAGGGGAGGACGGCAGGCCAGAAAACCTGGCTTCGGAGTCATACTAGGGTAAACAGAGAACTGCAGACCTCCGGCTGCCATAACAAACTACAAAAACCAGGTGGCTTCCGGAATTTCTCACAGTCTGCAGGCCGTAAGCCTGAGATTCCGCGGGGCCACGTTCCCTCTGGGAAATCCAGGGAGGAAGCGTTTCTCTGCTTCTGTGTCGGGGCTCCCGGTCCCCCCGGGCCGTGGCTGCATCCCTGCGTCTGCACACCACCTCCTCTTCCAGGGTCTGTGTCGTCGCCTCTTCTGTTTCTTATAAGGACACCTGTCATGTAACCGAGCGGGACCCCACGGGGCCCTGCCGGGACACACGCCCCCCGCACATGCTCTGCTGCAGCTCCTTTCTGAAGTACCCAGATCACAGTATCTCAGGCATATTTCCTGAGGTTCTCAGACGCTAAAACCACCACCAAGTGGAAGAAATTAACTACGTGTTGATCCTGAGCCCAGAGCCCAGACCCGGCGCCTCCTAAGCGCTGATCACCACCAGCCAATCAGAGAATCGCGCACCAGCTGACCACACACACTGGACGCCCCTCCCTCACCTGTCCTGTAAGCATGCTGGAGCCCTCGGGGAGTTCGGAGTTTTCTGGGCACAAGCCACTTGCTCTCCTCGCTCGGCCCTGCAATAAACCCTTCCCTGCTCCAGACTCCGACGTTTCGGTGTGTCTGGCCTCACTGTGTGTCGGGCACACGAACTTCCTTTGGTGACAGTCACTGGATTTAGGAGCCACCCGTGCAATCCAGGATGATCTCTTTGTCTCCAGATCCCTCACTTGACCACATCTGCAAAGACCTTTTTCCAAATAAGGTCACATTCCCAAGTTCTGGGAATTAGGATGTGGGCATATCTTTTTGGGGCCTCCACTCCACCTGTTGTAAGAATCAAGCATTAGAACATTTGAAAAAATATGATGAAACGTGAATCAGGCATTGTTAGATTATCTTTTTAAATATAAATTTAGTTTTATTTATTATTGGCTGCATTGGGTCTTCACTGCTGCGCACGGGCTTTCTCTAGTTGCGGCGAGCAGGGGCTGCTCTTCGTTGCGGCGCGCGGGCTTCTCACTGCGGTGGCTTCTCTTGTGGCGGAGCACGGGCTCTAGGCATGCAGGCTTCGGCAGTTGTGGCGCGTGGGCTCAGTAGTTGTGACTCACAGGCTCTAGAGCGCAGGCTCAGTAGTTGTGGCGCACGGGCTTAGTTGCTCCGCGGCACGTGGGATCTTCCCGGACCAGGGCTCGAACCCGTGTCCCCTGCATTGGCAGGTGGATTCTTAACCACTGCGCCACCAGGGAAGTCCCAGATTATTTTAATGTCATCTTAAGGGTAATTATATATCTTTCATGAGCAAAATTGTCAAACAGGGTCTCTAGCTGTAATAGATTAAAGGTGATAAAATGTTTGCTCTCAGTTTTAACTCTGCTAGTTCACTTCGGTTACTTTGAATAGCTCCCTGATCTCTTTCTTTTTTTCCAGAGAATACACATTTATTTATAATTTTGGATTGGAAATGCTGTGCATATTCCCATATTTACCAATTTCCTTTCTCATCCTACCTTCTTGAATCTTTCTTCTGACATAATTTCCTTTCTTCTTAAAATGCATTCTTTAGAAGTTCCTTTAAAGCAGAGAAATTGGCTTGATTTTGAAAGATAGTTGTGATAATTATACAATGCCAAGTTGAAAATCATTTTCTCTTAGCATTTGAAGGTACTAATACACTACCTTCTGGGTTCCATTTTTTTGCTCCGGATAAGAGTGCGGCCAGTGTAACTGTCATTCAGCTTTTTTCCTCTCGTGAGATTAAAGACGCTTCTTTGTCTTTTGCATCCTGGAGTTTCAGGTCCATGTGTCTAGATGTGGTTTTCTGCTTGGCGTACACGTGCTCCTGTGTCTGTGCAGTACATGTACCTCTTCACATACCGCCTCTTCTTCGCTCTATTTTCTTCGATTTCCTCCTGGGAAAGAACGTTAGACCTGCCCACTTTACCTGCCAGTCTGTTAATTTCTTTTTTTAATAATTTCCCTCTCTTTGTCTTCTCTGCAATGCACTGGCTAACTTCCTTAGATCCATCTAATTTTCTTTTAGCAGCCTAATATTTAAGTCATGCATAGAATTCTTTATTTCAATAATTTTCCATATGTAAAGTTCTCTCTGCTTCTCTTTCAGATCTGGCTATTTTTTGTATTCGGTTGTTGCTTATTTCTTTTTTATGATTTTTCATTTTATTTATTTAAACATATCCTAGTAATTTTATCTTCTAATTTGATAATTCTACTACTTAAAGTTCTTAGGGGACTGATTTCTTGTTTTATCTGCTGACTTTGAGTGATGGGGACACCGCGAGCTCAAGGTTAGTAATCTCAGTCTGCTGGAAACCAGGGGACACGTCTGAGAAGGACGGTCTCCTCCCGAGAGGGTCTGGCTTGTTTCTGGTGGGGACACAGAGACACTGCCACCTACTACAGCCCCAGGGTAACACGTTCGGCTCCCCACTTCCACACCAAGTCCCCAGGCTGAACCTTCCAACTAGAGAGGCTGGGCGGCCAAGAGGCCTATTCAGGTCACCGCTTCCCACTCGGCCAAAAGAACTGTGCGGCGCTGTGGTGTCCCTAGTGGTCCCCACCTACCCGTGGGCAGGGCTGCCAGGAGGACAAAGACAGCCCTAAAGAAATAAAGAAACTTGTTTCCTCTTCACATCTGGATATAATGTGAACAACTGTGCCACCCTGGACATATTTATTTTTATTTTCACGCTAGACATTCAGAAAAATTTGATTTTTACGTTTTCTTTTCTACGGAGCACGTCTGTACAATGAATGCATGTATATAAAAATATATGTAAAAACCTGAAATTTGTCTCACTGTTTTGCTCACATTATTTCTCTGACTCAAATACAACTATTTGTAATGATTTTGTTCACACACCAGGCAAACTATACTTATGAAATTCTGACCCACAAGATCACCCTGTTTTTGTGGACCTTCCCCCTGGGTCTCACCTCCCCTGAGGCCCGATGACCAGGACCCACTGGGAGGCCAGGCAGCGGGACACACAGGCTCAGAGGAGCCAGAGCCAGATCCTAATACCCTGGCTCGGTTCCCAGGTCTAATCCTCAGCGTGTGCATGTGTATGTATACACATGTTCCTTTTCTGTTAAACTTTCTACTCTAATATCACAAAACACCCACATAATTTCCCTAAGTGAAATATCTTCTAAAACAAAAATTGAAGGAAGAGGAGAACTGTCAAATTTTACAAAACATATACCTCAAATTACCAGCATTAAACTTTCAGATGTGAATAGTAGCACACTCACCAAAATTAAAGAATTAGATCATCTGTTAAAACACAATCTCTGCCACAATGTTATCACTTTAACAGACTTTTTTTTTTTTTAAACACAAAATTCAACACTGGACAGTGGCACCAAGGGCAGAAACGCCGGGGGACCCAGTGAGCCCCCCGGGACAACTCTTCTGCTCGTCCCATTAGACAAAGTGACTTCTTTTCAGACGTGTGTCTCACGCTGGCCCTGCCCTCACGCTGTCCAACTCCGAAGAGGCCAAGAAGCACTGCGTGCGGGGCGACTTTAGTCGGGACGCGCGCCCAGGCGTGCACGCGGCTGTGTGTCAGCATACACGCAAACGTGTGTAACACTATCCCTTCAGCACCAGGCAGCATGTGAAGCGACTGCAATTCCTCTAATAAAACTCCTATTCCACTGCCCAGCACTTCATCCAAAAGCGTTTGATTTAAAGATTTTTTGGAATTAGATAAAGTACAAAGACAGTTTGGACGATCTTCACTGGCAAACAGAAATCGTTCCAATGTACCCTGAACCCCACACAACCTCCGCCTGGGGCCCCGGGTCCCAGCCCGCAGCGACCTCGGCCGCCCTGCTGGGCGGTGCCTGCGCCAGGGCGCGGTGCAGACAGGGTGGGGAAAGGAGAGACACGGGGAAGGTCACGGCCGACGGCGCGGACGGTGGAGACCGGAGGACCTGCGCCTCGCCTGCCGCTACGCCCTGCCGAAAGCAACAGCGTTTAACTGCAGGCACTCAGGCCCCACCAGGGGCGCCTGCGGAGACCCTGGGCTGACAAGAGGCCCATTCATGACGCGAGCTACCACCTCCTGGCAACTAGTCATAACCATGGGTTTAAAGAGAGAGGTTCAAGCTCCTTTGCTGTTTGCCTCAAATGCCCGTTGCCTTTCCCGGGGGAGCTGGATCACTCCCGGTCCTGCATCCTCACTCCAGGGCCGGTCCCGGCTCAGCGCTCGGCACTGGGCTGCAGGGTGCCCTCCTGTCCGGGGTGCGGCTTCTACGGCCCGGGGCCAGGAGCTCCCCTGACCCACTGCCACTCCCAAACGCATCTGCAGGCTCCACAACTTCCCCAGGAGAACACAAAGTGTCCCCACTGAGAGCCTCCGCCTCACTCAAACCAACCCTGACAGAGACAAACTCCCACCAAATTACAGCAGGTTTCTGTGCAGCACTGACCTTGCCATGGAGACACTGTGATCCTGTCTCTCTAGTCACGTGATGTGTTGAGCAAACCATCAGGGAAGGAAGGAACAAAACACTGAGCTCCGGATGAGACAGGGCCAAGGGGACACCAGGTCTGGCCTTGGGAGGGCCGAGGGGAGAGCACATATGTGGGACCCACTTATGACATTTCAAGTCCCGAGGCCAAGGCTGGATGAGACCCAGAGAGGGAGGTGGGCAAGGGAACAGAAATGTCCAAGAACCAAACCTACTGACTGCGTGTAGAGGGGCCGGAGAGGAGGAGGAAGCGGCGGTGACAGAAAAGGAGAGAGCGGCGGGGCTGAAGCAGCAGGAAGGCCGGGAGGCGGGGAGGCGGGGAGGCCAGGAGGCGGGGAGGCCGGGAGGCCCAGAGACCAGCGGGGATGTGGCTGAGGGAGAGAAGGAGGCGAGCCGGAGAAGCGGCAGCAGCTCCGCGGCAGAAGGGACAAGGGATGGCCCCCACACCCCAAGTCCCCCCAAGGCCCCACATCCCCTGCCCTCCAGGCCCAGGGGCTGGTCACTCAGGCCCCGGACGCCCTCACTGCCCACAGCCCCACTGGTGCAGGGCTGGCCCTAGCCCTGGACCTGCAGGTCCACGTCGCGCCTCCGGTCACCCCAGGGGACATGCCCTGACCTCTGCTGACCTGACTTCTGGGTGTCACCGCCTGGCGACCAGCTCGCCACCCACTGGCAGCCCTTCCTCATTCACCCTCCAGCCGATGGCTCAGGTCCCATGATTCTGCTTCTCTGACTTTCCTAAATGACCGCTCCCCACCCCGACCCAGTCGAGCCTCTGGCAGCCCACGCCTGGGGGCAACCTCACGCGCGGGCACCCCCAGCGGGCACCCCCGAGGCTCCGGTGCCCTAGCCGCAGGGCCCCAGCGAGGCGAAAGGGAGTGCCTTCCCCAGACCCTCACAAGGTGGGGGGCGGTGAGACCGAGGCTGCTGTGTCTTCAGTTCTGGCTGCAGAGAAGAAAGGGGTTTGGAAAGGTAAATTCAAGACAGAAAGATAGAGGGAGGCACCTGCAGGGTCAGAGTCTCGGCTGCAGCGGCCCTGGCCACACACACCCTGGCCGTTCCCACGCGTGGGTACCACGCACCGTCTGTTTTAGTTTTGCTGAAGGTTAGTAGGAGTTTTGCCGTTTCTAAACCCAGATTCCCACAGCTGCACAGGACCCAGTTCAGGGACGGATTCCTCCGGGGGGGGTGGGTGACTGCCGTGGCCGCGGATGCTCTGCGCGCTCTGAGTCTCTCTTCCCTCTAATCTGCTCTGAAATTTACAGAGCAAAGAGACGGAGAGATGAGGGACATGGTGCAGGAGGGTCAGACTTCCTGTCCCCAGAGAACACATTCCACTCACACAGGGCCCAGCACAGCTGGGAAGAACACAGACACATGTGTATCATCCTTTGAAAACAACTCTTTTTTATAGAAATGACTCATTAACATTAAAAAACGACTTATCCCACATTGTTCTGGGTCATGCTGGGCCGCACCTCAGAACTGAGACACGGCGCTGCATCAGAAATGACAGTGCTTCTCCCTGACGACGCTCGGACGGAAGCCGTGTGGATTCAGTTCCTTCTTCGGCCTCCATCTCGACTCAGAACAGTCCTGATACCTGAGAAGCAGAGCAGGGCCACTTCACAGAAATTCCATGTTCAAAGTAACTTTAAAAAAACAGTATCGGCTTATAGCCACTCCAGTGGAAAGACTGCAAAGTAAGAAAATCTTCCCAAGGCCTTGCTTCAAATTCTTCATCTGATAGAAAACGGGGACAAGACAAAGGTGTACGAGAGGCGGCAGCTGTGTCTCCTTCCACGATCAGCTCGCTCGCTCTCCTGATCCGGCTCCTGCTACTCTCCTGTCACAGAAAAGCAAGCAAACGCGCCGCCCGAAAAACAGAGGAGCGCAGTGGTGTCTTTCCACTGCAGGCGAGGCTGCAAAGCGGAGGGTGACCAGCCCTGAGGTCAGGGAGCCCTGACCTCCCTCCACACCTGAGGACGTGGGTCCCTCCACTCCTAAAGGCAATTTCACGTCCATAACCATCCATCTTAATTACTCAGCAGTACTCAGCTGTGTCTACCAAGGCCTCCTGTCTACCTGTCAGAGAGGCGTGTACGTGTCACTTTTTCACATACCGTGTCTCAGCTCACTACAGTGCTGGGCACAGTAGACGATATTCATTTTGAAAAGGATTTTCAGTTCCTGCCTTATATTTATTTCCGATAAGGAAACCCTTTGTTTGCAGGTTAGGAAACACTACTCAGTGTTCAGCACTTCAGATGAAAGGTCCATCAGAGTCTTCTGAGAGCGGTGGCCTGAGGCCGTCCCAGGGGCGCAGATCAGCACCGAGGCTCCCACAGCCGTATTTACTTCGTCTTCCTCCCACAGAGTTCCGCAGCGCGCCTCTGAGAATCTCCTTCCTCTTCCTTACAAAGAGGTTTGCTGCTCCTGTACAAATTCATTGTTGAGATTTTAAGAGGCACCTGGGGCCAGGCCGAGACGTTTCCTGTGAACTTCACTGTGGCCTCTTCAGCGTCTTGTGGGCACTGGGGTTTCCCCTATTCCACCGATAAAATTATGCTGAACACCTACCTTCCTCACGGCCAGGAAGTGTTTCTTTGCGATCAGACTGTATTTTCACTTCCTTAATTGCATCCCATTATGGGCTACTTATCCTCACGTACATCCTGCTTTGGTGCCTTTTAAGAAACCTGAGACTTACTAGACATTTAAAAAGTTGTATTGTAATGATATACCTATTCTGGCAGAAATCAGCCTTCTTTAACATCAACAGCTCTGCTCACTCCGGGAGTGTCTAAGTGACCCATCGCTAGGGCCCATCGAGACCAGGAAATGTCTGCGTAACAACACCTGGAAGTGTCCATTCAACCAGGGATGTAGGAAGACGGCAAAGGGTCTGTTGAGAGCCCAAACTCTAACTTACTGAAGGTACGCAGAGGACTGGATGCCCCAGGGGTCCACCAGCCGGTACTACCAAGGTCAGAGAAGCATTCAAGGCCAAATTCTGCTGACCCAGTGGGAAACGCTGAATATTCTCAAAACCACCTGTCTGAAGTCCTCACCCTCCTGGCATTAAACCACTCGAAGGAGGAACCACAGTCACGTCCCCCTGCACGAGAGCTCGGCTGGCCACGGGGCCCCTGACCCAAGAGTCCACGGTCCTGAGGCTCCAGGGGCATCGCGTCCTCCCCCTGGGCTGTGCTCTCCGCGCACGTGGGAGAGAGGCCCCCTTCCCGATTCATGGTCCCAGTATGTAACGTGATACCCAAGGGACTGCTCCTTGTGTCCTTAGGTCCTGAGCCTCACAAAGTTCTCAATTTTTTAAGAAAACGACGCCAGTGCTTGCCCTCACTTGGCCTCACCCCTCCTCTATCAGACCAGCTGTGTCTCAGCTACAAGAGCTGCCAATCCCACTCTGGACCTGGGCTCAGGCTGAGCTTACACGCACATACGTGTGCGTGCAAGTGTCTAACCAACGAGAAAGGATGTTCACCGGTTCTGGCAAAACCGCCAGCGTCCCTCACCCCAGCACACCACGGCCGCAACCTAAGGGGCTGAGCCGTTCCAGCAGACTCTCTCTACCGCGCCCCTGACAGGCGCGTCTGCCTAGCCGGGTCTGTCCCCAGCTTGTCACGATGCTTTAGGACCTGCTTGTGCCCTGGCCAGAAGCAGCCTTCAAGCACGGAGTCATTGTCAGCCGGATTGTAAGCAGGGCTCTGGATCCTCCACTGAGCTTATCGTGGCTCTTTTCCCATCTTCCGTTTCTTTCTTTACAACCAGTATTTTCTACAGAAAAAGTCTTCTACAAAGGATGACCACAGAAGAGTAATATGGGTTTAAATCCTTTCTCTAGAAGAATCTCTTCTGCTCAGAGTTTAGTCTCTAACTGAGCTCTGGGAAGTAAACTCAGACAACAAGTGCAGAACACTGTTCTTACCACCACCTGGCACCTAGTGCGCGGGGGCTACTTCGCCCCGTCTTGTCTACCTGAGTCACCAGTTATCAAGCTCTGAAAGCTTAACTTCTTCAACTTGTTCAGGAAAGACAAGTCACCTATCCCTTTATGAATTTTCCCCTTTATCGTTCCTGTCATGACTATCACATTTTATTATCTTTTAAATATTTTATTTTTATTTATTCATTTGGTTGCACCGGGTCTTAGTTGCAGCAGGCAGGCTCCCCAGTTGCGGCTTGCGTGTGGGATCTAGTTCCCTGACCGGGGATCGAACCCGGGAGCGAGGAGTCTTAACCACTGCACCACCAGGGAAGTCCCTATTGTCGCATTTTAAGTTGTGAAGTGGCCACAGGTGGACCCCCTTTCTCCAGATGCAACCTCAGCAGTGGTGGTGACAGTAGGATGTACTAATTACCCTGCGTACATTATCTCCTTTAATGCTCACAGCCCCCTAAGTGAAGACCGTTATCACCCCGTTTCACAAATGAGAAAAACCAACCCGAGGCTCAGAGAGATGCAGAAACTTACCCAAGTCACTCACTTAGTAAGTGGAGGAGCCTGGCTCCCCATCAAGACTCCCGTGTCCTCACCTGAACCAGAGCCAACTAAAAGTGGGAACAAAACCCCGTAATAAACAGGGAAAAGAAAGCTCTGGCTCAAACTAAATTTGGGGGAAAATGCCATTTTGAAAAAACTTGTAATTTATCCTATAATTAATAAAATTTAAATGTTAATTGTACTTGTGGGTTTTTTCTTAGTATCGCCAAAAAGTAAAGCGGGCTTCTTCTCCAGTTTGTAATTTCTCTGACAAAACATTTTGCACTTCACAGGACCATTAATAAAAATATGTGAATCATTTTTTAAAATACTTGAAGTCTTCACTAATTTTCTCCAGGGTCTCTCACAGGCCTCTGGGGTTTATCCAGAACCCTCCCCTATTCATCACCATCTTCCTCTGGCTTCGCTAATTCAAACGTGCGCTGGCTTAACTGCCAGGATCTCACTGGCAAATGGCTTTTCCCGTGGTTCCAGCACTTCCCCATCTCTGCTTCCTGCAATTCAGGGGTGTCTCAGCGAACACTCTAAGCGAACGTCATGACGTTCTCAGCGTCCGGTTCCAGCACACGTCCGGCGGGCCGGCCCCGCAGGGCGCGCGTCTCAGGCCACAGCCGCCAGAACCCCGCGCGGAGGGCTGCTCCGGCCGAGCTCGGCGCCTCAGACCGGGAGGGTCCAGGGACCAGCCCCTGGGACTCAGCCCTGCCGCCACGGGAGGAGGGAAGACGAGAGGAGGGGCGAAGGAACGCGAACGTCCTCAGCCCACCAGGAACCGTGCTCCCCCTTTTCCCACCTGCTCCCTGCTTCTGCTTCACAGGACCCCACAGGTAAGTAGCGTATACCGTCGGCTCACCGATCCTCTCGACACCCCCGTGAGGCAGACGCGTCACCAACCCGGAGGCGGACTGAGGGCTGCCGAAGCCCCGTGGCCAAGCTGCCCCGGCCCAGGCCCGGCTCTGCGAAGCCTGAGGCACTCTGAGCCCCCGCCGACGCTGCCCGCCTATACGTGGGACTCCCGCTACGTGAGGCCAGACGGTTGTCAGCTTGGTGTCAAATGTAAGTGCCAAGGAAATTGCAAAACATGAAAGAAATCAATGTAACAATCCCAGGAGCCTCATCTCAGCCGGTGGGAAAGGACCTGGCTTTATGTAGTGGTAAAAGCCGCCTCAGTTAGACCCCATATTGCTTCAAGAGTCTTTCACGTTTAAGCAATTACACCTCCCCTCTCTGCAGAGAATAAGAGGGGCAGACAGCTCTGTGATCTCCAAGTGTCACCGTCCACACAGGTGACACTGAACCAGATGATGTCACTTCGTGCCCAACCAGAGGCCACCTTGACCTCGGCGGGTCCAAGGTGAGCGGCCAGTGATCTAACCGTGAAACTCAGACAAAATGGTTCTGTGTCAAGCCTGCAGTGCTCTGCTGAGCTCTCACGTGAGATTACTCAGGCCCTGATTTCACAATGGGCGGCAAAATTGTTTCCGATAAGTGAAGGCTATAATGCTCACCTAAAAACCACAAAGCACTTGAACAGACAGAAATACAAATAAAACAGCGGGCTGTTTGATACTGGGTTGCGTGTTTCTTGATATTTCTATAGCACCACGATTTAAATTTGCTAGCCAGACTGACAAATACTTAGTCGTGTTTTAAACGATTATTTTATTTACAAACAGACATACACATACAGAAAGAGGAGTGCTTTCTGCCCACAGGATTAAATAAAAGCAAGTTCCAGCTATTTAGTTTCTTTCATGCATTCTATTGTCCCCTAAAGCCCTAAGATACCTGTGAATTTGAATAATTTTAAAGGAAAATTCTCATATACAGTGAACCTCTCACAGTACCACTACTATAATCCTATGTATGCACTGAGAGATGATCTCGAATCCATTTTAATGGTCGTCTTATACCATAGCCAGGACATGGAATCTAGGGTTTATTCCCAAAGGAAAGCTTTGTCCCTGTCATAATTTATAACAAAAGATAAAAACGCTCATTTATTTTGGAGGTGGAGGGAGGGTCATGGACCCAACTTGACGTGGGTCTGTGGACCAGTGGGTCACTATAAAGTGGGAATTCAGCCCCAGATGCTTAGAAGAGCCCTGAAAAAAACAACTCTGTTCTCTGGGCTTCCCTGACTTGGGTCTGACCTGCAGTTACCAGAAGACCTAAGGCCTAAATGGTTTAACATGCAGCTATTTAAATCAGATTTCTTTTCTCCTGTGTTTAGGTAAGTGTTTGCTAAAGGCCTAGGAAGGATCTACTGCAAAGTAAAGTGATACATAAAGAAAAAGAAGATCCTGGTCTTAGAGATGACATTCGTCTAGGTTTGGCGGCAACATCTGGGGCGAGGAGGGCCTGTCACCTTCAGCGCGACTGACACTCGGGCTGTGGGATGTTCAGGAGCGTCCCTGCCCCCCCAGATGCTGACGACGACCAAAAAAGTCTTCAGATGTCATCACACGCCCTCTGGGGGCAGGTCATATTCTCCCCATCTCACCCCACCCCCAGCTGAGAACCCCTAACCTGGAGTATTAATGTTTACAGCAATGAATAAAGGACAACCTTTAGAAAAATAAAGGGGAAAATTACCCAAAATTTTATTACGACTTAGGTAGTTAATTTTTATAGGAATTATAGTTTTAAAAAATCTGAAGATTAACTTATGATAATAAATATAGTTAGACATTTTAAGAAGCAAAATACTTGGCAGTTTAAAAAAAAAAAAAAGCTCAAGTCTAAAACTTAAAACCACACATTCATGAACCTTAAAATGCCAGATTCTCCCAGTCAGGTGAATACTGTGTTTAGACTGATATATATGATTTCTTATGAAGCCCATATTTAGAGGAATGTGCTATAGCATCTAAAAATGGCTTGATACCTAAACAGTAGCAGTACACCATCCATTTGCGGGAGTCTTAAACTGTTCATTACGGGTACATTTAAAGTACTTTATCACTTCTCACTGCCACACGATTTTAATGTATTTTGTATTAGCTCTGTTTTTTCTCCTGGCCAACTCTTGGTGATACTCAAGATCAGTGTTTTGCTTCATATCACATTTGTATTTTCATATCATAAAACTAACGTTGTACTGTGATTATTTCTGCTAAACATCTGAAAGGCATATTGCATTTAGCCAGATGAATTCATGTCTTTTACCAAAGACACGAGCCGTCGCTTCATTCCATAGCGAAGCCCCAGCTCTGCTCCAGCACCAACTCCAAAACGTGTACACGTGCTTTTTCTACAGACGCGAGCAACGTGTATGTCGTTCCTCCCATCCCCGTGATTACCTCTAGCCTCAGTGCTGACAGCTGTTAGTGCTGTACCTTGGACAACTCATTCTCACGCTGCTTCAGCTTCTTCCCTGATGAGACAAATGGAATGGAAAGATCTCTAAATTCCTTTCTATCTCAAAAATTCTGAGGGTATTTGGGGAGAACACATACAGGTGGATGTCCACTGTTTGTTCCCTAAAAGCTCTTTCAAAGAAAGGATGTCATCTCATGGGCTAATATATATTTTTAAATTAAAAAACTAGAAGTATGTGTGAATTTCCATATACACATAAAGAAATGTGTAAGTTATACAACTTTGTCAAAGTATTTCTAGAAGTACCTTTAGAGTATTAAAAATGCAACAAAACAGCTCATGGGTACAAGAACTTTCCCAATAGGCTTGCTTTGAATGTTCCGATTTGTAGAATAATCTCAGATTTTATTATGATAAGCAATGTATTTGAAAAGAAGCTACTTTCTTTTCATGAGCTACTTTCAAGAAATTTTAAAATTTCTCAGTATATTTTACATAGTTTAATTTATATAGTTACCAACTTTGTGACATCAGTCTTATTAACTGATTAGCTTTTCAAAGAAACAGGAATAAAAGCAAAAAGATTTTTGCATATGCCATTTTCCTCACAGAAATGTAACAGTTCTAGACAATAAACACAGCCTTTATTTCCTAAACAGAGAATATATAAATCTGTATTTTCAGCAGAAAGGTGGCACCACTGCCACATTTGTGGCTAACAGAATGCTACATGTATTTATGTACATGTGGATATAGAAATACGTAAGTTAAACAGATAAAGAAGTTCAAGTCTGGAGAAACAAAAGGAGAAGAAAAAGTTTTTCAGATACGTGTCCAGTTTTGCACAATTTATCCATGAAATAAAGCAGCTATTCTTTTAATTTAAAAAGAACAGTGCATTTTTTTATTTTGAAAAGTTGAGTGCTTATGAATAAAAGCACCATGTTAATATCTGTGAATATCATTATATAATACATAGTGGTAGTTACTCACAGAACATATGACGATACAGACATTTTCATGCCTTTATGGACATATAATTCTAGAACTTAAACTACCATTCATTGTTAATTTGCAATAAATGTTACTCACGTGACTACCCTTTCTAAAAAGCAAACCTAAAGCATGAGCACATGAGCCAACCAGCCGTCACGGAAAGAGCAGAGATGGCGGAGGGAAACGGGCCCCGTCCCCGGGTTATGGCTTTCTTCACTAGATCAGTGATGCCCAACTGTCAGTTCTGTGCCAAACACAGGTGACCGCAACTACCTTCAGAGCTACTAGGAACTTCTCATCACATAACAAAGTAAGCATCCTTAAAGAGAACCACCGAGGACCGCGATGGAGAAAAGACACACACTGCGGGCGAAGCCTGGTGACAGCGCGTCCGGAAGGGAGGACTGCTGGGCCCCGCTCAGCTGCCAGGTCACCTGGGTGCCCCCTCGGTACTTCGGCAAAGCACAGGGGAACCCCCAACTGACAACACACTTCAGGAGTTCTGCTACGGGCGGGTTAACTTCTGACTCAATGTGACTTTAACGTTTATTGGAAATCCTCCTACCAGACTATCTCGCGGCCTCGGGAGAAACCCATACTAAACCCAAGTGAACCGTTTCTTGCTTTTGCGGATCTAACTATCCCCCTGGGGGGAGGGGGCAGCAGACGTTTTCTTAGAGGGCAGACAGTCAGCATTCGGGGCTTTGCAGGCCCCAGGCCTCCACCGTGGAAGCAGCCATGGGTACCGTGTAACACCTGGACGTGACTGGGCTCCAAGGACACTTCACTTACAAAAACAACCAGGTGGGCTGGACTGGGCCCACCAGCCACAGTTTGCCAAGCTCTGGTCTAGGATATCTTTGTATTAAAAAATACTTCTTCCATACCTTTTAAAGTCAGAAATTCTCATGAAATGTTATTCACGCAGTCAAAAGGGGCCTTGTCAATTGTTTTCTGTTAGAGAAAAAGTACACGTCCCCAGAAAGTAGCATCCGTTTGGGCTCTACTTAATCGGGCGTTTGTGATGATGTACCTTAGACGAGACTGAGGTTTACCACTGCACCAACTAGAAGAAAGTGCTCCCCGAGATAACGGGGTGAAAGGGCTGAGGTGCAGACAAATGCTCGACCTACTTAAGAAAATAAACTCACTCAAAGTACTCGAGCGATCGTAGGCGTACAAGTTAGCGGCAATTAAAAGTGAATTCTGGGTATTTCCTAAAGTATATCAGACAGAATCTTTACTTCAAAACAGTTTGCTACCAACTACTATGTATAAAATAAATAAGCTAGAAGAATATATTGCACAGCACAGGGAATACAGCCAATATTTTATAATAACTACAACGGAGTATTACCTTTAAAAACTGTGAATCACTATGTTGAACACCTGAAACTTACAGAATATTTATTGAATGCTTATTAGCAGGTAGGCACTGTTTTAGATGCTACTGACTTAAGAACATAATATGGTCCCTACCGCGAAGAAATTCTCAGTCTGGCAGAGAATCTCCTTAAAAAATAACAATTAACTGTGACAAAACAACAATACTACTATCAGATTAATTTAATATGAAAGTTAAGTTTCAAGTTTCAAGAAATGCTGTAAGTATTAACTATTAGATATCAGCTAAGTATCATATCAGTTTCACATATACTCTATTTTAATTATTTTCCATTATTCAATTATATAAATGAAATAAAAAATGAGATATCATTGGTTCTAGACATGTAATAAAACAAAACAAAGTGGTGTGTGCTACAGGTCAAGTTTTTAAGAAACATTTAGCCCTAGATGCAGAACATTATGTATGGAACTACCTACTGTTACGTAGGTGGAGACCTACTGTTACGTTTGAGGTGGAGACGCTCGCACCACTTCTGAAGGAAAGTCAACAGTGGGCCTGAGGATGGGGCTGGGAGTCGGTGTGAGGGAGGGACCTCTTTTCTCCTTATAACCTCCTGTACTGTTTACTTTTCTTTAAAATAAAAAAAGAAGCATTACTTTCAGTTTTGATTTGCATTCCTCTAATAATTAACAATGTTGAGCATCTTTTCATGTGCCTGTTGGCCATCTGCATGTCTTCTTTGGAGAAATGTCTGTTTAGATTTTCTGCCCATTTTTTGATTGGGTTGTTTGGTTTTTGATATTGAGCTGTATGAGCTGTTTGTATATTTTGGAGATTAATCCCTTGTCAGCTGCATCATTTGCAAATATTTTCTCCCATCCTGTACCTTGTCTTTTCGTTTTGTTTATGGTTTCCTTTGCTGTACAAAAGCTTTTAAGTTTAATTAGGTCCCATTTGGTATCACCTCACACCAGTCAGAATGGCTACCATCAAAAAGCCTACAAATAATAAATGCTGGAGAGAGTGTGGAGAAAAGGGAACCCTCCTACACTGTTGGTGGGAATGTAAATTGGTGCAGCCACTATGGAGAACAGTACGGAGGTTCCTTAAAAAACTAAAAGTAGAACTACCACATGATCCTAGAATCCCACTCCTGAGCATATATCCAGACAAAACTATGATTCAAAAAGATACATGCGTCGCAAAGTTCACTGCAGCACTATTTATAATAGCCAAGACATGGAAGCAACCTAAATGTCCGTTGACAGATGAATGGCTAAAGAAGATGTGGTACCTACATATACAATGGAATATTACTCGGCCATAAAAAAGAATGAAATAATGCCATTTGCAGCAACATGGATGGACCTAGAGATTATCATACTAAGTGCAGTAAGTCAGACAAAGACAAATATCACATGATATCAGTTATATGTGGAATCTAAAAAAAAATGATACATATGAACGTATTTATAGAACAGAAACAGACTTACAGACATAGAAAACAAACCTACGGTTACCAAAGGGGAAAGGTGGGAGGGGAGGGATAAATGAGGAATTTGGGATTGACATACACACTACTGTACATAAAATGGATAAACAACAAGGACCTTCTGTACAGCACAGGGAATCGTACTCAATATTTTGTAATAACCTATATGGGAAAGGGATCTGAAAATTTTATATATATGTATATCTGAATCACTTTGCTGTACACCTGACACTAACACCTGAATCAACCATACTTCAATAAAATAATTAATTTTTAAAAAGAAATATTACTTTTTTTTTTTTTTTTTTTTTTTTTTTTTTGCGGTACGCGGGCCTCCCTCTGTCGTGGCCTCTGCCGTTGCGGAGCACAGGCTCCGGACGCGCAGGCCCAGCGGCCATGGCTCACGGGCCCGGCCGCTCCCGCAGGCTCAGCGGCCATGGCTCACGGGCCCAGCCGCTCCGCGGCACGTGGGATCTTCCCAGACCGGGGCGCGAACCCAGTTCCCCTGCATCGGCAGGCGGACGCGCAACCACTGCGCCACCAGGGAAGCCCAAGAAATATTACTTTTAAAATAATTTTTTTTTAAAAGTGATTAACATCAACAAAGAGAAAAAAAAGTTCTCATTAGGAGGTATGCAAATAGAGGATGGGGGGTTACATTTAAATTTATCTTCTTCTTCTACAGCTAAATGTTTTTCCCTATCCTAACCTAACCCGAAACAACGGAGCTGTATTTCTTTTTTGCCGGTGGAAAAGTTGAGGCGGGAAGCACAGAAACCCAGACAAAATGCACCAACACGTCTGCGACTGAGGAGCCCTGACGGTCGATCCCCAGGGCCGCCGCCCAGTCCGGAGGCAAGTACAACTGGAGCCTTCCTTCTCCTCCCCTCTAGTCAGGACACCCAGAACCACGGAGCTGAGTGAAAGAAACATTCCTGGCTGCCTGGTCACTCACTTTCCTTTCCAACAACAGCTTCCACAGCCCATCGTGGGAATTTTTAACGTACGCAATTATGAAATAAAAATGTATTGCCACTAAACACACCTGTATAAATGTCACTTTAATCTTTCCTCATGACTTGCTGGTTTAATTACGTGGCTACACAGTCACATAAAATTTCATTGACGAAGTTATAAGCATTACTAATTGTTGGGCATGAAACAACTTACGACGTTGGATTTCTCATTCATTCTCAAGCTAAAAGGCTAAATGATAGTGAAATTTAATACAACTTCTTAGAATTAGATTATACAGATAACTTTTACTTTGTAGACTGCACATGTTTGGTAAAGATTTCTCATGCTTCAGTAAGTCAGAAGTAATGAAAGGAGTACACATTTTCTTACTTAAAACCTAATATCTGCAACAGGAGAGCTGGCATGTTGCTAATAGTCTCAATGACAACCACGAAAAGGAAACAAGCCAATGCAAAAAATATGATTTTCTGAAAAAAAAAAACCAATAATGATTCTAAATATAAGAAGTGATTTCAAATGTATCTTAAGACATACTCTAGAAGCACAGAAACTTCTGGATGTCTGTTTAAATGGAATGTAAAATAAGAATACTGAATATCCAACTGATTCAAAGTAAAAACAGAAAGACACCACAGGTAGAGCCTTCATGGGTGACACTGACTTGGGGACAAGCCCTGGTTCCTGCTCAGCTCCTTGCACTCCAAGGACACTTCCTGACACTCGGGTGAACACTCACTTGATGCGACCGACCAAAGGAAATGGTAAAACTGGGACACTGCTCGGGATCACGTTGAATAAAAACTCTAACAAAGTTAATAGGTCATTAAGGCTGGATTTACATT
Source organism: Physeter macrocephalus (assembly GCF_002837175.3). NCBI lineage: Eukaryota > Metazoa > Chordata > Mammalia > Artiodactyla > Physeteridae > Physeter > Physeter macrocephalus. Next base: position 107,355,293 of record NC_041231.1, on the reverse strand, counting down.
TCCTCATTTACCACTTCTGACATTCACATAGTTAAAAACAGATGTGAAACATTCCCAGTCTGTACAGCACACGTGCAGAACACACCATTTCCTCATTTACCACTTCTGACATTCACATAGTTAAAAACAGATGTGAAACATTCCCAGTCTGTACAGCCACACGCACGCACACACACGCACACGCACGCACGCACACGCACGCACACACGGCCTTCCCGCTGTGGAGCCTGGCACCCTCTCGCCGTCAGCACCTGTACCAACCTCTCCTGGGGCTCTCATGATTGAAGAGGATGCCGTTCACCGCGAACAGATTATACGCCTCCCGGAAGTTCACCACAATCCAATAGGCATAGAGCTTTGCTGCCCCTGTTGGAATAATTTTTTAAAAGCAAATAAAAGACAGTGATTGTTATGAAAGACAGTGTCTTATAAAAGACAGCCATTTTCACTTAAACAAGTGACAACGTGCAATATTTACAATACGTAAAGTATCAGGATAGGGAAAAAAATGAATCCAAAGCCAAAGACAAAATAAAGGTTTCTTTGCCAGTTAATCACGTGACAAGGAAATACTTAAGAATTTCGTCCTTCACAGTTGTAATCACAGTTCATTCCTCCACAGTCCAATTCACTCAACTGTAGTGTGTGCAGTACATCAAACTGACCTTTCTTAGGTCTTATCCCCTTTTTCTTAGTTTTAAAGAATTAGGAAGAGAAAAATACGGGAGCTTAATATTCTAGCGGCTTTCAAATTGGATCATTTTTGTTTGTTTGTCTGTTTAAGGGTTTGAGCTCAGGGAGAATTTCATCAGGGAAATGGAATCAAAAACACCAGGCCGTATCACTTCAGCACAACCTCAACAGTTCTGTAAAAAGAATCTTGCTGGACCTAATTTTCCTTTTAAAGAGGCCCGTCTGGAAGGGTGAAGCGGTGCAGCAGGTTTCACCCTGGAGGAGACGGCAGCAAGAACCTGAGGTGATGTTATACAGCAGAAACGAACACACCATTGTAAAGTAATTATACTCCACTAAAGATGTTAGAAAGAAAGAAAGAAAAAAAAGACCCAACACAGCCGAAAATAAATAAATTTAAAAATTTATATATATATAAAAAAAAAAAACCTGCGGTGAGCACAACACAAAGGTGTCTGACCAGCAAGTCCGGCCCCTTTAGGCTGCTTCAACGTTGCTCTCACACCACGTGACCTCAGCCACGACACAGCGTTCAGGCGGACGCACCCCCGGAGCACAGAGACGCGAGCCCGCGCGCATGCTCACCGTATGGCGAGCGCGGGTAGAAAGGAGTGGTCTCCTTCTGCGGTATTTCCTGCACTTTCCCATAAAGCTCGCTTGTTGAGGCTTGGTAGAACTTCACAGAGTTGATAAGGCCACAGGTCTTCACTGCATCCAGAAGCCGTAAGGTGCCGACCCCATCGACGTCCGCAGTATATTCAGCCAGGTCAAAAGAAATCTGGAAACAGCAGGTGAAGACGGGACCACGTGAACGGGCACCAGCAACAAAGAGGCCTCAGGGGTAACAGACTGCAACTTCTCCTACTCTGAAACATTATGCTTGTGAGGAAATATTATTCTCTCGCAGCGGAATCAGAATATGGATGTCATCGGTTTCTAACATCAAGTGGCTGCAAAACACCTTAAGAAATAGGTATTAATTACCTACGGTAACCTGAGGAACACTTGAAGCACATACATCACCTCCTAATTCTGGGCTGAAGTCCCTAGGGCCGTGCTCGTCAAAATGCACACCTCGGCTCCTCAGAATGACCTGGGTGTGTCTGAAAGATTCAGACGGAACCAATCTCTTGGGGAGCCTAGGAAACCCACATTTTTAATGAGTCCCAGTTGACTTTTATGCACAGGTAAGTTTGAGAACATGTGATTAGAACACAGTTGATTTTAAAAAGAATTGTTTTATTTTCTCTTTTTAATTAAGCTACAAGATTGACTTTTTAGTATACTACCTGATGTATCTTTTAATTATAAAACACACTGAATACAGAAAGACGCTAATGCATATTGAGTTGATTGACTTTTAAGAAGAGGGTGTTAAGGAATAATTCAGTGTTTTGCAGTTCTCGAATGTTTTCTTTAAAAATAAGTGTGACTGATGTGCTATTTTCTTAAATCATTTCTAAGCACAATAAACAAATTAACCTAATATTCAAATCTCCTAAACTAATAAGGCCGAAATTCTCCATCTCTGGTTTATTCACAGGCCAAATACAGCTGGACACGCGGCCACACTCCCCACCGTCTGCTGAGGCCTCAGCTTCCCCTGGAAGCCCCTCTCTGGGCCGAGTGTCCCCCGATTCCTTCTGTCGCCTTGTCCTTGGCTCAGGGCATTCAGGGAACTTCCGGGCCTGCCTGTCAGGGACCTGACTCAGGTCACAGAACCCACCCCTGTTCTCTGGGTCAGTAAAGCTCACAGGCAGCCATGAGACGAAACAGAAAAAAGTATGTTTCACCCACAATCTTTCAAAGCCAAGAAAGCAAGATTTGGGGCTATTTTATTCTTTTTACATAACAGTTTATTGCAATAAAATTTACATACCATAAATTCACCCTTTTAAAGTTTACAACTCAGTGGTTTTTAGTATATTCACAGCATTCTACAATCATCACCACCATCTAATTCCAGAACATCTTCCTCATCCCCAAAAGAAACCCTGTGCCGATCGGCGCTCATTTCCCATCCGTCCATTCCCCAGCCTGACAGCTACTGACCTACTTTCTGTCTCTATGCATTTACCTATTCTGGACATTTCATCTAAAGGGAGTCACATCTAATATGTGGCCTTTAGTGACTGGCTTCTTTCACACATCATATTTTCATTTCTCTTGGATCTATACCTAGAGTCATGTGTGTAACATTTCGAGGACCTGCCAGGCTGTCTCCCCAACTGGCTGCACCATTTCACAGTCTCCCCAGCAGTGATAAGGGCTCCAATTTCTCCACGCCCACCTGTACCTCTTGTGGTCTGGCTTTTTGATTATGGATGTCCTAGTGGGTGTGAAATGGTATGTCATTGTGGTTTTTTTTTTCATTAAGATATAATTAACATACAACATTATATTCGTTTCAGGTGTACAACATAATGATTTGATATACGTATATATCGCAAAATAATCACCATAATAAGTCTAGTTAATATCCATCACCACAGAGTTACAAAAATTCTTTTTTTCTGATGAGAACGGTTAGACTCCACTTTCTTAGTAACTTTCAAATACACAATATACAGTATTGCTAACTCTAGTCACCATATGCTGCTCTTACATCCTCGCTGCTTACTTATTGCATGACTAGACGTCTGTACCTTTTGACCCCCTTCACCCATTTTGCCCACTCCCCAGTTCTAGTTAATTTTTATATGTGATATGTTTGCATATGGATGTCCCGTTGTCTCAGCAACATTTGCTGAAAAGGCTATTCTTTCCCCACCAAATGGTCTTGGTACTGGGCCACTTCATTCTCAGGAAAAGCTGTGGCCCAGGGTGAGGGGACAGCGCACTGAGCAGGCCTCAGGGGACGGGGTATCAGGGCTCTGGGACCACCTGCTGGGACCACCCTCCCCCCAGCTCACTCCAACCACTCCACTGCTCTCCCTGGATGCAGTGTTCTCCTGGTGTAACGCCACAGACAAACATTTACAGGACACTTTACAATTCAAAAGTGCTTTTTGTGGAGCTTTACAATTCTAGGAGAAAGAGAAAGCAGGCCCTGAGGTTCAGAGAAACTGACTTGATAAAGTCGCGCAAACGTCAGGAGCAGCGGGGCTTTTGGGTGAAGACAGGCAAGGTGCTCGCTGAGAAAGCAGGGCACAGCCGTCCCGAGGGGCGGACTCCGCGAGGGTCTCACGACAACCTCGGACACTCGGACAAGACACAGAAACGCACGTGTGTGCGAGCGCGTGCACACACACGCACACACACACACGCAGTGTGGCCTAGAGCTTCCAGGGGCTCACGGACTGCAGGTGAAGACCCCCTGCACCAGGAGCCCCTTTCTAACACTAGGAACCTGTCAAGCCAGGATCTCAATATTTTTACAAATAAATTCATACCCAGTAATCTTTTTCATCCTTTGGATGGGATCACCCAAGTTTGAACAGCAAAGAGAACATTGTTTTTTTTCTTTCTTTGGCTATTTTTTCATTTGTATACACACTATCTAAACAGCTACATGAAGAGAACGGCTAGTGGTACATACGCTGTGTAGATCCTATGTTATGTTCACGCTGAAACTCAATCGCTGGAACACAGATTAAGAAGCCTTTGCACACCTTAAAAGCTTTTACATATGCTAGGGAACCCAGTTTAGATAATTAATAGGTTCTTCTTCGGAGAACATCAATCATGGAAAAGAATTAAAAGCACTTAGGCTGAAAAAAGTAACCGAGGCAGGGGAATGGGGTGGGGTGTGGCTCCATGTGTACAGATTTTTAGGTAACTCCATCCAGACTTAAGCGTACGTTTGATATTGAAAATGCTGCGGCATAGGATTGGCTGATCAAATCCAACTGTCCCCAAAGTGTTTTACACACAGAGTAACAAATTAAGTGGCCTCCTTGAAAAGAAACACATGAGAATAGTACTTTCAGCTTGATAAACCCCTGACAGTTACAAGTGTCATTCTGAAATACACCAACGCATCAGGGGTCTGGAAAGTCACATACAGCCCGTGGGCCAAACCTGGCTCTGTCCTGTTTTTGTCCTAAAGGCGTCTAGGAATACAGACGCACTCATTGGCTGATGTGTTTTCTATGACTGTTTGCACGCTGCAACAGCAGTGAAAATATTTACTATCTGGCCCTTTACAGAGAAAGCTTTCTGACCCCTGAACTGAACCACAGTTACATTCCGAGCCAAGACTGAGTAGTTTTCAAAATTGTTATCATTATTTTCCACGTTTTCTCAAAACTACAGGATGGCTCTGGAGTGTGTTTCCAGGCCGACACCGGCCACCCCTTCAGAGGCCTGAGGACTCGGACAACAGCAGGCGCTGACCTCACCCAGCAGGGAGAACAAAAAACGGACGGATCAAAACACCCAAGCCTACAAGTACCGTCCTGCCCTCCCCTTGCAGAAACATTTTCTGGCGTGGCTTCCGGAACCCCGCATCCTCCCAGCTCTGCCCCCGCTCGTGGGGGGCAGCTTCCCGGGCTCTTGTGCCAGCCGGCCACCCTCTCTCCAGCCCCGGGCTCAGCACTGCTTCTTCTCCCCTCCCCCGCCAGCTGTCCCGGATGAATCAAACTCCCGTCGGCAGGCCTGCCCGGCCCTGAGCAGAGGCCTCACGTCTCTTCCCATCGGAGGACATCACCTCACACTCACCCGCCCCGAACGGAATTCTTGATGCCGCCACCAAAGCGCTTCCTCGCTCGTCCCCTGTCCCTCTGCTGAAATGGCGCCTACTCCGCCGATGCCCCCAACGGAGCCCTAGGGAGCCTGGACGGCTCCCCCGCCCTCGGGGTCCACGGGCCCGAAGCGTGTCTGCCCGCTTCCCTGCCCGGCCCGCGTCCACAGGACGCACCCCAGGAGCCCTCGCAAGTTCCGCTGCGGCCCCTCCCCCCCGACTGCGGCCTCAGCCCCGGACTCGCGTCCCCTCCGTGTGCAGTGCTGGTCCATCTCCCCCCGTCTCTGTGCAAACGCCCCCCCTTCCCAAGGGCCTGCCCTGCCTTCCCGTCTACCTGAAAAGCCCAAAGCCCCTCATCTCTGTTGATCCAGCCTTCACGCTGATCTGATTACTTACTCACCATCTCCAACGTTACAACGAAGCTCCCGAGAGCAGGGATGTTCTCTCGTTCTGCAGGAGCCCCCATGCCTGAAACGCTGCTTGTCCAGTATTTGTTGGACGAATGAAGACAGCATGGTAACTACTGAGATTTAAATGTCAAACCTACAAATATCAAAACAAAACTACAAAAACTAGTAGAAAAAAATGGGCTATCAGAATGACGGACGAGGTTGATAATTTAATCGTACTGAAATAGGTAAAATTTCAAGGAGCAAGGTAAGTGAAATTCTACGTAAACTTCAAAACTTTAGCGTAACAAATATGACGAAGGCTTAACGGTTCCACCACATGGCGACGTACGATGCAGAGCAAAGGAGCCCATCTTAGGCCACAGCTGGGAACCGGGTGTGGAGGAAGCAGGTTGGTGATATAACCAAAGACCTGGTGGCCGACACATTCGCCCGCCAGGTGCTGTCAGGGCAGTCACAGAGCCTCCAAGAACCAGGGCATCTGAAGCCACGGGAAAACAGTAAATTTAAGTTCAACTATAAAGCAGATTGCCCTTATCGACATTCAAAGATACACACAGATAGCCCCAGAATTATCCTCATTCAGAGAGAGGTGGTAAATCACAGCCTTTCCTGAAACAGCGACAACACGATTTAGGAATGGTCCCCGAGGGCTGTGGGGACCCAGATGCAGGAACTGAAGGTCTGCCCTGCACTTCCGCACAGCCTGCAGACTGGAACGTAAATTCTGGAAGTGTTTTCACTGTAGCAGGCTGCGGTCCCGGCAGGCCTGGCTCAGAGCGCGAGGCCTCACACCAAAGGAAGCAAAGAACAATGATGATTCCACCGTCCGGAGCAGACGGCCCGCTTCACCCCTCCCTGAGGGGGTCTCCCCCGGGCAGTCGCCTTGTGACCCTCAAGCCATCAGCTGCCTGGAAGCCCCCCAGCACAGGAGCCTTGCTTGTTTGTGTGTGTGTGTGTGTGTGTGTGTGTGTGTGTGTGTGTGTGTGTGTGTGT
>NC_041231.1:107333248-107348335 GCF_002837175.3 Physeter macrocephalus | reverse complement strand
GTGTGTGTGTGTGTGTGTGTTTGTGTGTGTGTGTGTGTGTGTGTGTGTCTGTTCTGTTCTCCTACCAGCGAGAAGCCTGCCCGTCTCACAGAAGGTGCTCCAGAAACAGAACCTGAACGAACGCGATGGCCCGAAGCCTGAAGGGTGGACACGTAATTTCTCAGTGACCCTATCATACGGTTAATAACGCAGTGAAGTTCCCATAGGCAGCAAATTTGAGTTTTAAAACCCCAACGAAGGAGCCCCTGTTTCCTGACTAGAGATGTCGCCTCAGACAAAGAGAAGATCGTTGCTGCAGAAGAGCTGTATGTGGGAAAAGACACGCCCCAGAGGCCAGGGCGCCCCTGCAGCATCTGACTCCCTGAAACACGGGAGCTGGCGATGCTGGGACCGCCCAGGCAGCCGCGCCGGTCGCTGTTCCTCGGGACTTGGGATCTGCAAGTGAAAGTTATTAATCAAGGAGAACAACGATAAAACATCCCTCTCCACGGGAATCAGGCTCTCGGCGAGCAGCCGCCCTCCAGAGCCGCCGGTTCCTCAGCAGCTGGGCCGAGACACAAAACTGTGTTAGCGGAAGGGCAATCAGAGCAAGGCAGGCGCGGCCCGGAGGGACCCCGAGGGCTTCCCCGAGGGGTCTGGGGAGGGCGCATCCCCGTCTAAGGGGCGGCCACCCGGAGCAGCAGGGCACCGTGCCCTGCTCACCTGCCTGCCGGGAACAGGTCAGAAGGGGAGTGAAGGGGCCACACGGCGATAGCACAGGGACTGAGGGGGCGGGGGACAGAACCCTAGAGGAGAGGAGAGGAGAGGAGAGGAGAGCAGGACAGAGGAAAGAAGGGCTCGGGGAGGAGGCGGCCCACGTGAGCGGGTGGGGACGGGGGGCGTCCTCAGGGGGGGCAGCACGGGCCAAAGGACAGACAAGCGCCCTGCCCGTGCTGGGAGGTAAGGGGCCCAGTTCAGATGGAGAAAAGGGATGGAAACAGAAGGGACTGATCAGTAAACATCAGCAGAGGCCGTTCTGGAGGAGGCCTCGGATGCAGTCTGCAGCCTGTTCGGCAGGCGGTGGTTCCAGAACAGAGGAAGGGCATCACTTCAGCGGCCTCCTCCCTGGGGGCTCACGCCCAGCCTCAGCTCTCTGTGCCTCCAGCCCCGCCAAGGCCCAGCGCAGAGCCTTTCACTCCCGACAGTCGTAAGCCCAATTTTATGTGATTTTTCCTTATTTTACCACAATGATATTTTTTGTTCAAAAACATTTATAATGATAATTTGAAACATCTAACAATCGTAAGGTTATTAGTCCACCGGAGTGATGAATTCTAGCCAGACTAAACAAAAGGGACGTCTCTGTGAGCCTTCCTATGCCCAAGGTAAATTCATACGTAGCTTCCGTAAGTTTCTGAAATACTTCAAGGTGACTAACAACTCCCACGGGGAATCGGAACGTTTACTGTGTTTGGACAAGACACCACCCCAGGCTCCTGAGGACTCTGACCCGGCGAGAGCCATCCGTCCACGGCCCACGCGGGGCCCGGGCTCTCCACTCTCACCCGACTGCTCAGCACACGGCAGGACATGAGACTTTTGTGGAACAGACGAAGGGCACGTTTCTTCACAAGTTTACTTCTTATCCATTAAGACAAACTGAAACGTTGGTCAGTCCGTCTCCCTAGTCTCAGGGTTGCCTAGAGCGCAGCTTTCTTTAAGAGCAGGATTCTGCCCTGAGGCCCACACTGTATTGCTTCGCAAACCTGCCAGCTCCTCCATCCACTGCCGTGGAAAGGATGGTCTCAAGGACAGTCCTTCAGTTTGAGAATCTTCACTGCTGCCAGTGCTGGGCTCTCCCCCTACTTCAGTGATCCAGTTCCTTGCCATTTGCTGTAACCTCCAAGAACCTCTGATCCCATTCTTGCTTTCTCAATGAAGATAGGCTATAACTCAAGAACAAAGATAGCAATTAAACTAAACTCCTGGTTTCACAGAAAATCGTAACTTACAAATACTGTGACTCCACCTATCACAAATGAGCCATATCAGACAGCTTTTCCTGCCCACTTTATAGAGGCTTATCAGCTGGTGAAAAAACAAAAACCTGCCATGATTTTCACATGGGACAAGGGCACCGAGAGTAATAAACGATCTAGTTTTTCTAGAGATTCCTTATAGGCAAGCAGAAGTAAGAAGCAAGCCTACCCGTGAAATTAATCACACTGGGACAGTTGGCCAAGGGTCCACAGGGTCCCCGGACAGAACTGAAGGGGGCAAGGGGGTTGGCGTGAGAAACCAGACATCTTCATTTTCACTAAAGTCTCCCTGAGCTTTAGAACTTCCTTCAGGTCTGAGTGCAGGCAACGACCCCCAGGGTAACAGCACCAGGTGGCACTGCCGCTGTCTGTCACGGGGGCAGGGTTGCTGGGGGCCTCTCAGTGTCACTTTGCCCGTCGCTGCTTTGGAGGCTCAGGGGTTATCGGACCCACCTCCGGCTTTGCTCTACACTGTGCTACGTTGTCACATTGCTGGATCACAAGCCTGGCTTTTACATACTGTGATGTTAACGTATGAATCGAGTCAGTTTCCTCTGCAATCCTCAGTGTTATGCTTTGCGTTACAATACTTGTAACGAACCTATCCTGAGAATATCCACAGGCTTCATCAGATTGCGGAAGTCGACAGCCTAAGAAAGGGCAAGGGTGCCTCTGTTGGTGGGGGTGACAGATTCCAGAATTTTAGAATGTGCTTCGAGAAGAAAAGCCCCCAGTCTCGCTCAGAACCCACCCCCCATTAACAAGCTCCCTTCGCCATGTCGGGGTCTGATGCACATAACCTCAAGGCACACGGTTACATCTTCGATCACTCTATGGTCTGAATCACCGATAGATTCCTGACCTCCAAGACTAAGTACCAAAACCGCATAAGTACACGAAAGCATTCATATGACACCGGAGTTGGACATACAATCAAACTAGCTTTGAGCCCTAGTTTATAACGTTTACAACTTTAATCTTCTGAATAATTTTGATCACACATACAGGAAATGACCTAACTGCCCTGAAGCCCACCACTGCTGGCAAGGGCACAGGAGTGGATACAGGGATTATCTAAATCAGGGGGACTTAGCCAGCAGCCTTAAAACACTTAACTAAGGGGTTAAAACTATGTGTTAAGGATGATCCAGAGATGACTACAGGATTTAATTTTCGTTGCACACTACCACTCAGGAGATGGGGATTTGGGGAGCCCTCAGTACAGACAAAACCTGAGCAGTTATTCGGGCTGTGCACAAGAGGACCGAAACCGTGTCCACTGTTATTATAAAGCATCACTGCTATCGTCCGACTACTGTCACTACAGTTGGAGTGGCCACTACTATAACACTGAAGTAGGAAGTCAGCTCTTACCTTTGCACCTAAATAGCTAACCATTCTTTAGCCCACAGACCATCAGAACAGCAACAACAACAAAACAATGAGAAGGCCCTGGAACGGTTCAGAGGGTCTGGGAAGTTACAACGTGCGCAGGTGCAGTCGTGCAGGTCTCGCCGTTTTCCGCGGGAAGAAAATCTCGTTAAGACGAAGCAGAGAGAGAACTTCTGGCAGGGAAGCAGCCCAGGGAGCTGTAGCCCCATGGAGACGGTCGTGTCCGAGTGTCTGTCAGTCGTCACAGCTTAAGAGTGGCCACGACAACAGCCTGTCACGTGGGACAAACTGTTTTCTGTCCTTTTTGCCTCCATTTCTCTTGACCTACTTTTTCTTCCAAAAATAGCATATAGTGTATCAATTTTAGAAGGCATAATACAGAAAAACTATCTAAGCCGGGGTGGTGGTGGGGGGGACCTGGGGGGGTGCGAAATGCACAAAAGCCTTGTTTCACTAAGTAATGGAACCAAGCAGAACCCTGCAGGGCCCCCCGGGTATGAAACCAAGCTGTTAGTGATTAGCAACAGACTCAGACTCACAGACTCACTCTGATGCACAGTCCTGAGCTGTTTGACAGATGCTGTAACTGCCACCAGAGGGGAAAGCTAAGCGCATGATGACCAGACTGCAGTCATGACATTAACTGCTCCGTCTTGAGCAGAACTGAGTCCCTGGCCAGCACAATTCCAAGAACTGGCCTCGAGAGAATGGGTTTAACACTTTTGCTCATAACAGTCTGTATCTTTGCGGGCATCAAAATAATCCTAGCTTTTGCTCTGCCCGTATGTGTAAGCGGGCAGCTAAAATTGTCCGCAAAGAGATGCTACAGACCCATGTCGTCGTCATCTTCCACTCTGAGAACACGGCGCCGGTGTCAGCAGGAAGAAGGTACAGAAGACGCACTTCGCCCCTACTCGTGTAGAAATGGAATGATGTCTGACGGTGGGGAAATGAAAGCAGCTCTTTTGCCCCTTTCCTGTTTGCCCATTTCTGTTTCCCTCTAACCCTGAAAGAACCTAAGTGGCCTGTTGATTCTTTTCCGAGATTAAAAGAAGAACAAAGAATGAAGCAGTTACAGAACGAGGAGCTCTCTACCCCAGCAGTCCCCTTAGCAACTCTGCAGGCAGATCACTCCGGCAAGATAACATCTGAAGAGAGTCAGGCTCTGCACACCATGGAGAAGGATGCAGAACCCAACCTGCTGCCTCGACGATTCACTGAGATTCTTCCCTTTAAAAACTGCCAAGGCTGAGCAGAATCTTCAGAGTTGGTCTTGGGACCTGAGTCCACCTTCCCTCTCTCCTTCTCTGTCGGCTTCCCTGATGAAAAAGCACCTTTCCTCTCTACTGACACTTGCCTCTGGAATTACTGGCTTTTGAGCAGCGAGCAGCCAAACCTGAGCTCGGGAACAGTAACATCTCACAGGAGACCTAGATGTTCTGTTGAAAATACTTCGCTGAAAGCCCTGGAAAGAAGACCCAGAAGCTCAAGATAAACGAACTGTGTAGCAAACTGGCAACCAAAATAGGGAAAACAGGGGGAAAGATGCATTCATTAAACTAGAATAATTTAAAATAATGTCCAAGAAAGAATAAAGTGGGGTCCAAGGACAAGGCTCTAAAGTCAATGAGAAGTGCAGCGGGGTTCAGAGAAGGCTGCTGGGGGAACCAGGCGGCAGGGGGCAGGGGCCTGGGAAGGAGGCAGTGGGAGTCTGCCCTCTGCTTGCTGGGGAGGACAAGGGCATTCCATTCCCAAACTGCTATTTGAAGCAGGTGGGTGGAACAGTGGTAAATACCAAGCTGCCCTCTGTCTCAGAGAAAAACTAAAATGCTGACAAGTCACGGAGACTGACGGGCATGCATGATACTGTAAAAGTCTACCCACGCTGATGAAAACGCCAGCAGATCCATAAAAAGGTAACTGACAGTCCGCCTGGAGGGGAACCCAAACGAGGGCTGTGTCACTTTCATGGCGAAAAATCTAGCAAAGTGCACAGTAATGAGCAGAACCAACGAGCAGCTGAAGATGGGTCAGAGCAGAAAATAAAGCGGCCTTGTGAGAGTTGACATTGCCTCATGACTTTTGCAGAATTCTTCAAGAGCTAAATAAGCACACGGGCAAGGAGGAGTAAGGAGGAAATCAAATCGTGGATATGATTCACCTAGACTGTCAAAGGCCTTGACACATGCCCTTAACAAAGTAATTACAATAACTCCGCCGGTGGGAGAAAAATTCCATCTCATCTGCCGACAGGGGCTCCCCGTCCCGTCCCTTCCCGGCAGCCCCACCCCAGCAGATTGAGGACTTACAGACAGAAAACCAAAGTAGGAACAAAACATATAAGCTGAGAGAGCAAATACGAAAAGCAGAACCCGTCCGTGGCTAGTTTAGGGACGTCTTTATTTAATGTTTTGAAAACAACCTGGGAGAGGAGGTAGACTATGAAAATCTCCCAACGTACATTGTTTTTCCAAAAAGTGAAAGTCACATTAGAAATAGTTAATTGTAAGATCTCACGGAGCTGCCGAAAAGGCTGGAAAAATGGCAAGACCCTTCGAGTTGGACCAGGGAGATAGTGCATTTAAGACAGGAGAGAAAAAGACAGAGCGGCAGGAGCCACATCCTCAGAGTTCCAAGTATTTCCCGAAGCTCTCGGGCGTTGGTTTGATGCTGAGAAACCAAGAAAATGTGGAGTCTCCCCCAAGAGAGCAGAGAAACAGAACAGGAAGCAGTGTCCCACCGCCCATGCACAGAGGGGGCCGTGAAGTCCTGGTCACCATGCTTTAGGAACGTCCTCTGGAATGCAGAGAGTTCTAGAGAATCTAAAGAGAGCCTAGAGCACAAGGAAGAAACAGAGCAGCGATCGCGTGCAGAGAGGGTTAAAAATTAGAGTGAGCTTCCTTCGGCTGTGAACTCTAAGCCGGGAAGTGGGCAGAGTGACTCAGGCTTTGTGAAATAACACAGGGTATGAAAAGAAAGATCATAGACCAGATCATCAGGAGTCCAGAAGACCTGAATGAGGCACACCCTTCGCCGAAGTCTGATTAAGCACTAAATTAACAAAACAGCAGTCTGTCTTCAACTGAGTGGTGTCTGAAAAGCAATTGGCTTAATATGCTCCCTCTGGAGCATTTCATGCTCTTGAGAAGCAGATTATGCGTAAAAGAAACCGTGAATTTTAGAGGCAGGGACTAACCCCCATCCTGTTCTCCACCGTGTGCCTGGCCCGGTGCCTGGCACACGGTGCTATTTCTTGAGGGAACGAATAAAAAAGAGCAAAGTATTCCAGTATCACCAAACATGGCACATCTCCTCAGAAAGTACGGTGACTTCGAAACCGCTCCTTCCTCTCCAGGTGCTTTTTCCTAAATCCCATGTGTTAGTCCTACACAGGAACCATTCCCACAACAACAAAATGATGTAAAAACCTGATGTAAACGTAAGATTAAGGCAATTCAGCAAGAGGTACTAAAGTAGTCTCTAACAGGAAAACATCATTAACAATAGCATTACTGTTATTGGTGTTTTTAGCGTGTGTTTAGTGGTATTAAATATTATTTTTAAAGTAGTATTCTTCTATAATAAAAAAGTGTATAAGAAGATATTAGCCACATAGTTTCAAAATGTGAAAAAAATGCTGTGTTTTCATGGTTTTTTTCCACATTGAAACTGCTGTGTCTTACAAATTTTAGATTTTACAGGAAAACAAAGGTCACGTTGGACAGGATATACGTCTTATTTTCTTTTGAATATTGTCCAATTTGATACCTGCTGCACTGCAGGTCAATATCTGTTCCCCTGAGGTCTGTGAGCTGATGTGAGCAAGTAGGTACACGAGGAGGGGAGGGGAGGGGGGACAGTGGCTGCACCTACGTACTGCACGTCAGGGAAAGAGACACATGAAACCAAGAGGAAACTGATTTCAGAGTAAAAGGGGAAAATAATCAGAATCCAAGTCAGAGTTTAGTGGGGGAAAAAAAGAACTAGAACTTGTGAGTCCTCAGAAGTAGAAAAATACTAACCTGTTACGACAGAAATTCCCTTGGGTAAGGAAAAGATGCTTACGGATGTGTGACAGATAAATGAGAAACAAGAAGAAAGTGACACAGGAAGCTACTGATAATAATTAAAATGCTAGGGCTCTACTCCTTATTTTGTCAGTAACCAACAAATGTGTCTCTCTAAGCCTCAGTTTCTTTCTCCTAAATAAAGTCCCTTCCAGCTCTTATTCTTCTGTGTGTTTGAGGGTACCACACATGTATCTAACAAACATCCATTTGACTGATTTGAGGATCAGTGGAAACAAGGGAAACAAAGGCTCAATCTTCTATTCCAAAGAGCCAGTGAGTAACGTAACCAGAGGTGCAGTCAGGAAAGAGGGCTGGCCTTGAAGGTGAAGGACATCCAGGCATCACTGGACACCCTGCCCAGTACACTGAAACTGTTCCTGGTGACCCTGGGGTCCTCTGTGAATCTACCCCCCTCAATACCAGGTCTCTCATGACCTTTACACAGAGGCAATATTCTCCAAACAGGTCTCCTAGCCTCCTATCTGGCCTCTCTAAACTCCACCCTCCATCCTACCGGAACTATCTTCCCAAAACATAATACCTAATCAGGTCACATTCTTCTAAAAGTATAATGGCTCCCCGCAGCTTTCAGATGAAGTTCAAACACCTTAGCTTAAATAATTCAAAAACAATTATTTACTCATCCCTTCAAGAAATACCACTGAATACCTGTCACGTGCCTTCAACACAGTAAAATGCGTGACCATGTTTTAAGGCCACAACCCCCATCCATGCCACTCTAAGCAGAGCAACGAGGAAATTTAAAGGAAGAAAATTTCCAATACATAGCTGCGTAGTCCTAACTCAACATGGAAGCTACTGAAACACAAAGCCGTAGGTGAGGCTCAGCTGTGGACCTGCTGGAGATTGAGGCTGGAACCAGGCAGGGGTGGATTTCAGCTCTCCTGAGCAACGGGGCCAACAGCACCGACAGAGCCATAGTTGCTGTTTAAGACCAAGGACTGGGGCATAATTATGCAGCCCATGAAAGGAAGATGAAAAAAGCTGCTTCTGCCAGCCTGAAACTATAAATTGTTGTTTGTTTTAATAGGAGGCTAAGTTGTCTAAAATGAGAGGCACACAGCAGCAGACACATCTTCATAGGAGGATCTGCCAGATAGGTTTGCCACTGACTGGACCAATTTGATTTCCGGCCTCAGAGCTAGATGGAAATTCTGAGCCACAGTATGGTTCTGGACTAGAATATTTTAGAGGCTGGGTGGTGGCAACCACAAAGTCATTAACAACAAGGGGTAAAAGATAGAGGGGGAGGGGAGGTTCCTATTTAATAGGAGCCTGCAAATCAGATTTTTAAAAAAGAACATTAGTGTTAAAGAGAGAACCAATGAGATCCACAATTCAAGAAAGAATTTACTCCAGAGGAAATGAAAATAATACTGCATTCTGAAAATGACCTTAAAATACTTCCCCCTTTAATATCTCTTTAAAGTTGACTTTAAAATATATCTCAAAGAGACCAAGAAAAAAATAACATCAGCTAAAAACAAGAAATAATTTTTGCAAAAAGGCAAAATGAAACAAGAACAGAGTTGAAAAAAACTCAAAATTCTGCAAATAAAACAGTCAGTGAAATCCAAACTATGAAGATTGAAGACAGGCCCAAGTCTTTAGAAAATACACCTAGAAACATCACAGCCAGAGTAGATGCCAAAAGAATGGGTACATTTTGTGCAGACTTGGGTCTTTCTTCAATCCTCAGCATCTAGCACAGTGTCAGGAATGCAGCCGGAAAACACACAGATTCAGTGAGAAGAGGGAGAGAGGCAGGGAAGGGTGATGGGCAAGGAAACAAGGAAGGGCTGGACCACAAAACCAGGGTCTTCAAGAGCTGAAAGGTGGCACAAGTTTGCCGGTCTTGAACCTGCCTTGGAGGAAGTAGGGCGGGTCAGCGTGTGCACGCGGCTTGGGGCTCCTGGTGTGGCGGGCGCGGGTCTTTATTCTGAGCAGGACCACTTTGTTTCTGGATGCACAAAGCTTAGGCATATTTACGACGGTTGGCAAAGTGGACGACCTAGAAAACTACTGAGTGCCAATAATTTCAAGTTTCAGCATTTCTGTTATTCAAAAGAACATCACTTTCCTTTAAGATGTACTACAGCAAGGCAAGGTCTTAAATCATAGGTCATCTGTAAATGATGTTCTTTGTGTTCTTAAAAACGTCTGAGAAAGTAACCTTCCCTGGGAGTTCTCTAAAGTGAAACGAGATGTTGGTACCTGCTCTACCGCCCGGAAATTATTATGGCTGCTCTGGAGATTAGCCACCCGAGAAGCGCAAGTGCCGTCTGGGCAGGTCTAACGTAAGCAGAGGTGCCTCCCTCGATGCCAGAGAGCGCAGCACTGGGACGCTTCTAAACTGCCCACCCTCAGCTGTCCAGAGCGTCCTTCTGTGAAAAGCTCCAACAATCTCCCCCACGAAACCTAGTCTTTCACCACCTTAAAGAGAGCAGAAAACATATTAAGACTTAAATAACAAAGAAAGTTGCATCAAGTTCATAAGGATGAGGTGCCGCATGATCACAAAGGTTTATTAACAGCTTATCTGCAGACTTCTACACAAAGGTAGAATTTACATAAAGGAAAACTGCAATACGAAAACGACACGAGGGGTGAAGGAGTGGTCTCCTGAGACCCTGAGAAGTACAACAGTTCTAACCCCCGGCACGAAACCTGAATCTAACATCAGTTTTACTTATCTCTCCATTCACTGCTATTAATTTAGTGATCTGGGGAGCTGTCAGGGATATTCGGTAAAAGCAATTTATCTTTCAGGATAATCTCCAAACCACTCTCCAAAAATGTTCAGCTTTAAACGACATGGAATTTGAGAGTGAGGGCCTGGGTGGTGATGGAAGGTGAGAATAAGCAAAGTGGCAACGTTGAAAGCACCACTCTCTCTGCTTCACCTGGTAGAAGCACCATAGGCCAACAGCTGAGCCCAAAACAGTCCTGCTGTTGGAAACAAGACACGCCGTCTGCGGTGAGAGACACGCAGGGCCCTGGGTGGCTGCCTACACGGCGCAGACCCGGCTGTGCCAGAGCTTCATGCTACTCGAGAGGCAGGAAAGGGGCTTGGGAAACGGCCAGGGAGCCCGAGTGGGAAGGCGTGAGAAGATAGCCCATCCAACTCCCTCATTCGTGTCAAGGGGAAAGAAGTCTGAGACTAAATGTGGGAAGGGAAGTTTTCAAACCTTCTTCAACTGTTTTCTGTTCTTTTCTATTTATATACATCCATGTAAAATACACTCAAAGTTTAAAACCCACCGAAACTTGTAGTGTCTCTTTGACATGCAAGTGTCTCTCATTTTATTTTACTTTCACTTTTTGCTTCAGACACACTGAGTCATAATATTTGCAAAACTGGCATTTGATCGACCTTAAGTACTCTTAGTTTTTATTCAATAAACATTTACAGAGCAACTTCAAGACCCTGGCATGTTCCAGGCACCAAGCAAAGATCCCTGCCCTCGTAGGGCTTACCTTCTAGCGATGGGATAAGAGGACAATGTAAAGAAGGAAAATCTAGGCTAAGTCCAATGAGATGAGCGGTGTGGAGGGGAAAAGAGCAGGGAGTGGAGATGGGGAATGTCAGCGAGGCTTCCCTGAGCAAAGGAGGAAACACAGGAACAGAAACAGAGCAGCCACAGAAGCTCAGCTGCGCGAGACTCTCAGGAACAGCAAGTGTCCGGGACCAGCCGTGGGCCGGGCACCCGCCCAGCGCCTTTCCAGTACTCAGTCATTTAAGCATCATGACAAGTCTGTGAGTCAGAAACTACTATTATATCCATTTTACATCTGGAAAAAATGAGGCTCGGCGCAGTTAAGGAGGCTGCCTAGGTCCCAGTCGGTAAGTAGTAGAGATGGGCTTAACACCAGGGAAAAAGTAATAATACACAGTAAGCAACCAGACCACCACCAACACACCTCACCACGCGCTCCTTCACATCAGTATCCTCTATACCCACAAGCTAGACACAGAGCTGGCGACCTGATTTAGGTCGTTTTCCATAATCCGGAATATATTTTCCCACAGATGCACTATTGTAAACACAATTTCACTACTGTAAACAGTGACTTAGTTTTTCACTGAGCCTATTTGATTCAGAATGTAGCTAAATAACACACAAATTCAATTGTAAAAAGGAGGGAGTAATTCTTACTTAGTGTTTCGGTCTTCCCATGAGGGAAATGATACACTATATTCCATAACTTGTAGCTTATAATTTTCACAAAGCATCAAGAAGGCAAACCAAAAATAACTCTTCAAGAAGCATGGAGAACACATTACCAGGCCCTGGCACGGTGCAGAGTGTGGGACCAGAAAGATGAATGAAGCACAATCTCTGTCATCAAGGAGCCCACAGTATCTCAGGACACATACACGCAAGGACGTCTTTAATGTCAGTCAGAGCTTCGGCGGGTGGTGACAGCAGGCAAGAGGGAGGGAGAGAATCAACAGGCCCGAGGAGCCCGGATGAGCCGGGGCAGAGGGCCGGTCCTCGCTGGACAGATGGGGAGGGCACAGAGGGGAAACCAAGGCTCAAAGGCACAGGAGGACTTCCCTTTAAAGACGAAATCACCAAAGCAACGTAAAATTAAGAAAAATATCCACTGCAGTCCTAGAACACAGAGAAGGGTGCATCTGACAAAAGAAAACGAAAGAATTTTTGAGCGCCACAATGCGTGTATGATCAGATTGATCAGGCAAAAATAATCAGTGCTGAGTTACTAGTAACACGACACAGACAGAAGCCAAAGCCTTAGATGAAATCCCTCACAGTCCCGAGGGACCTGTAAGCCCGTAAGAGCAGCCACCGGGCTGTAAGACATGGCGGGAGGAAACAGGCCACAGAAGCTGCCACGGTGATGCCCCCAGGCTTCTCCTGGAGAGGACAACCCACTCTGCAATGGGGGGGCCACGGACAGCTCAGAGCGGGAGACGCGGAAGCCCCCGCCGCGCCGAGATTCTGAGGGACGAGGCGGCGCACCCCGGCCCCGGGTCCCACCAACAGGGTGGGCCAAGGGAGGAGATGCTGGGGACAAGGGCTCCACCAGGACCCCCAAACACAGAGTGGCCAAAGCATTCGCTGCTGCCCCGGCTGGGGGAGGACAGGAAGAAAGGCAACTCCCACCCCCATCAGCACCCCCACAGGGACCTCCACACCTGGTTTATGGAAGATTGTGCACCTGGGGAGACGCAACGGGGGTGCATCATCGTTCTCCCGCCACTGCCCCGACGGTGCCACGGCGGACGCTGCTCCCTGCTCGGCAGAGCTCTCAGACACACAGGGCCGGGGCCGGGGACTCGCCGCTGCCGCCGGGGACTGGTGACACCACCACACCCGTGTCTTCACTGCTGCTCCGAGCAGCCGGTCCACGGCACAGGGCACAGGGCACAGGGCGCGGAGGCCACGCTCTGCCCTAACCCTCCCCCGGCCCAGCTCCTCTGCCTGGAGAGCAGAGTCCTGCCTGGGGCAGGGACACCTCCTCCCGGGCCTGCTCAACTGCCTATAGTACATATCATTCCTACTTGAAAGTAATTTCATAGAATGCAGTCACGTGCCCACACCTAGCTACAAAGGGAGCTGGAAATGTAATTATTATAGAAGGCCGTGTACTCAGATAAAAATTCAGAATTCTAGCCCCAAGAAGGAGAGAACAGAAACTGGATGACAACCAAGTGCCTCTGCCAGACCCCCCAAACCCATTTCCAGCCAAGGAACAGGATGCCAGTCTTCCTTGGGGCTCCACCAAGTTTCCCGGCAACTCCCGTGACACCCCTCACCGTGAGCCAGGAAGGAGGAGAGACAGTCACAGCACCCCAGGAAGCTGGCGTTCACACCCGATGCTCTCCCCTCTTCCTGCTCCGTCTGCTTTGAAGGCTGGGGAGAGGCAGTTAAGGGGTGGAGGGAAGAAGTGCTGGGAGAGAGCAAAGCTGGTCCTGAGGCTGCTTCCTAAGCCCTGAGGAAGGAACGGGGAGAAGCTGTTGATTCTCTAAGAATGGGAGACTGTGTCGCACCGGGGGTCTCTGCTTCAGGCACAAATCACCCGTTATGCAGAAAGAGAACGTGACCCCCTCAGCATCCTGGGCGGGGGGGCTCTTCCTATTAGGGGCTGTGGCCTTCTGGTCCGTTCCCAGGCAGCACAGCTGGAGGGGAAGGCCCCCTTTTGGTCTGAGACCCCCCAGAGTTTATCCCCGCTGACCATTTGGCGGTCAGAGGCCCCCTGGGAGAGCAAAGAGACCCACAGCCGCCGAGCGGGGCTCACCAGCCGCCAACGCTGATTGGGTCACACCTGTCTTCATAAAAAGAACGGGTGATGGAGCATCACAGGCACTGCAGGAGGGTCAGAATCCAAACCAGGAGGGAGGGGAGCAAGCTGGCCGAGGCCAGGGAAAGGCCCTTCATCAGTACGTTCAGGGGGATCTGGGAGATCTGAGGATGCGTCACCTCAGAAGCAGGAGAAGCTCTCTATGGAAAAAAAGAGAACGACTAAGGACCAAGAGAGAGCACAGGAAATTAAAGACACAGCTGCTCAGCTAAGATGCTCAGCGGAGAGGAGACCAAACTGCTGATTTGAACACCAACTCAGTAATCTTCCCGAATGCACGGAGAGATGATGAGAGCACAGGAGAAACAGAACCGTGACGGCCAGGGGCTCCTACAGTCACGAGGGTGAGAAGCAAAGAGCAGGAATCGGGTCCGTGGAAACGTCCCTGAGGATCACGGCCCTGCGTGCCCACCGCGGACACCCAGACCCCGGGGGGTTTCTAAACGTGAAAACAAAGAGAAAGTCGCCACGAGCCCCCCAGTAAGAGTAAGGGAGGGAAGGGACGGAGAAAATCCAAGGCGGGGAGAGGGAAAGACAATTCTAAATGCTAAAAGCAGTAGAGCAATAAGGGCACAAACCCGAGGGAAAGGATCATGACCCCAGAGCTGAAGCAAGATGTAATATTAAATGTGAGGACAAAAGACAACCATTTTTTTAATGAAAAGACTTGGAAAGCACCCCAACGCATTCTTCTCGGGCAAAATATTATTTGAGGAAGTACTTCAAAAATAATCCTAGTAAATAATTCAAGCAATGGGCAGCAAACTATGAAGATAATAAATCTTAATTAGCCCAAACCCTGTTTAATAATGCAGTTGTGGAATTAACTGCAATAGTTCAGAAAGATAGTAAAATAAAAAAGATATAATAAAAGAATCTGACCTAGTATTTAAAATATAGATTACTTCTAAAAACCTAGGATTCAAGTAGGAAAGAGGAGATAAGCAAAAAGCATGCACAAGATTTCCTTTTATCCTTGGCAAGGATGCAGTGAGATGCAGATACTATTAAATTCTTGGAATTCATAGTTTCAAATATTCTTATGAGAAACAACCAGCCAAGTATAGTTGGAATGCAGAACTCCAAAACAGCTGGGGGTGGACTATAGCTTAAATAAAATTAGATAAATAAGAGACCTCAGAAACAGAAGAAAAGAAAGAAAGAGAAAGCATAACAAGTTTTAAAAAAAAAACAAAAACGGGGCTTCCCTGGTGGCGCAGTGGTTGCGCGTCCGCCTGCCGATGCAGGGGACGGGGGTT
>NC_041231.1:107320375-107332899 GCF_002837175.3 Physeter macrocephalus | reverse complement strand
CCCTGGTGGCGCAGTGGTTGCGCGTCCGCCTGCCGATGCAGGGGACGCGGGTTCGCGCCCCGAGCCGGGAAGATCCCACATGCCGCGGAGCGGCTGGGCCCGTGAGCCATGGCCGCTGGGCCTGCGCGCCCGGAGCCTGTGCTCCGCAACGGGAGGGGCCACGACAGTGAGAGGCCCGCGTACCGCAAAAAAAAAAACAAGAAAACACAAAAACGTACAATACAATGGCAGGGATTAGGACAAATTAGGACAAATAAATCAATAATCCAAATAGATGTGAATGCCTTGGATCTTCCTATTGACACTCAAAAGTTCTCTGAGCATTTAAAAAAATTAGATACTATTTTCAAGACACCTACTCAAAACATGAAGCAGAAAGATTGAAAACTGGGGATAAACAAATGCTAATAAAAATAAAGTAAATGTGGTAATACTAACATCAAATAAAGTGTAATTCCAGAAAATAGCATGAATCAGGAGAAAGATATTTTATACGTTTTTTTAAAGTAGGCTATAAAAAGAGAAAACATTGTCAACACAAAGCAACATACTAGTTTCCAAATATAAAAAGTGAAAATAACTAGGAATGCAACAGAATTAGACAATACAACTGTATCTGGGGGATTTCTATTATGTCCTAGAATTTTAAAGATGAAGTAGTCAAAATTAATAAATGAAGGGAGCTGGGGAGGGTGGGAGAGAAGGAGGAGGGAGTGGAGAAGTGGGAGAGCCAGGCGATCAGGACAGGACACGTGGAGAGCACAGCGCCCTGGGGTGGACTGAGAGGCGAGGGGCTTGGGAGGCTGGCCGCGACCAGGTAATCAAACAGTCCGGGTGTCAGGAGCGGCGGGGCGGGTCTTTCCTAGCAGAGGGGAGGCGCAGAGGTCTCTGCTGGATGCACTTGACTCCCTAGCTGCACGGGGAACGGGTGCAAGAGGGAGGGGACCCAGGGGACTCCAGGAAGGGGCACTGCCCGGCTCTACCTCTGCTCGCACAGCAACAGAGGACTCTCCAGGCCTCTAGGAACTGCGGCCGTGGGGCTGGAGCAGAGACGCCTGCTGAGCCAGCAGTGCCAGGAGCACACGTGTCACTCGTCTTAGAGCCCCGCCAGGCCACCGCAAAGACACAGGGTTCTAGTGAAAGGACACGACAGGATTAGGAGGGAAAACCAGCGGCGCTTTTCGTATATGCACGCGGCACGCGGAAATGAAATGCTTTCCCATGTGCACTGACATTTAATATTTGGGTACAGATATTTTATGAGCAGGGCAATGTATTCCTAAGTGTTTAAACCTGTTATTAAATCCTGTAGCGTGTGTGTCTCTCTCTGAGGCCCACTGGCCCCTCATCTCTGCTTGCCCCCAGCCTCACTCACCCAAGATCCCGCAAAGGCTCCCCAGAGCTGCTGAAGGCACTTCAGGGAACTTCCCAAAGCCTTCCATCCTCAGTCTCCGACTTGACTTTTCCACCTGTTTCCTGCCACCGCGCCTGCGTATGCCCATGACCATCACTACGGGCCCCTCTTATGGCCCCCACACCAGGAGACTGTCAGTCTTTCTCTCCCTTAAAGCAGCATCTCCTCTCCGGCCTGTATTAGTCATAACTCTCATCACAGGAACAGCTGTATAAGGAGCTACAGCTCAAAGCCGGGGCTGCAGTCGTCAGCTCCTAACGCAGAGCAGCAGGTGAGTGCCCGGTACCCGCTGGGACCACAAACACCTCTCGCTGACCCAGCACAGCAGTCAAGTCCACAGCACCTTTCATCCAGGAGGCTCCCACAGGTCGGGGAATTGAAGGACCACCCGAGATCGCGGCATCGATAAGCCGGCGTGCCAGGATTCACGCTTAAATCGCACCCCACCACGTGCTTTTGTGGAACCCAGAAACCCAGAACAGTGAAATTACACATAGGATAGGTAGAGCTGATGTTCGACAAAGTCGTTCGGTCAGAAAGTACCAGAAACAGAAAAGGAGGCAGGAATCACCTGGCCTGCCTTCAGTAGGAACGCCCCCCGCTTGACGGTCCCGCTGGGCAGTTCCCCACCCACTGACCCCGCTGCTCCTTGACTCTGCAGGCCCCACTGTCCTTCTGGGACTCGGAGTTTCTCTCCAGTTGCAACTCCCCTATTGCTGGTCTTGCTCGCCTTCCTTACCACTGTAACAAGGGTTGGAATTAATTTTCTCTTCAACAATGTCTCATACTAAGAACGCGAATTCAACGAAGTATGAGTTCAACGATAAGGCGATGAAACAAAATCCACGTGTTTAACAGGTCTGATCGTGAGTCTCCTCCGTTCCCGTCGCCGCTCCAGGTGTGGGGACCCTGCAGTGAACGGAACGTACGAAGTCCTGGCCCTCGTGGAGCTTAGACTCAGGTGAGAGGGGTGGACAGAGCACATTCAGTGTGTCGGGCGGTCACAGTAACAGACGATGCTTCACAGAACAGCACGCTGACCACAGCCAGGCATCATTCTAGAAGCTTTGTTGTGTGAACTCAGCTGCTCCCTGTGAAGGCTCTATGAAGGGGGCAGTTACAGCCCTAAGTTACATACGAGGCAACTGGCACAGAGAGGTTGAGCTATTTGCCCCGCGTCCCAGCACGCTGATGAACGGCAGAGCCGGGGGGGTCGAGCTCGGGCGCTGTGGCTCCGAGACTGTGCTCTGCACAGCACAACCCCGAGCCTGCGAGGCCAGGGGGACACAGCGGCCAGGGAGGCCTGCAAGGTGGCATCCCTGGAACGGAGACCTCAAAGCCATGAGAAAACGGGCCACACAAGGATCTGGGGCAAGAACACTTCGCCTGGAGGGGACAGAAGCACCAAGGCTTTGGCGAGCCGCGGTCACAGCGGAGAAGTTAACGTGGACGAGTGAACACGGAGGGACCTGATGGAAACCAGGTGCACGCGGCAGGGGCCGGCGCGGTCACAGAAGGCGGTCGCCCCTCCCAATTTTGCTAGATAACACTACTACTTGACATAGTCTACACTGACATTCTGTTCTGCAGCCATATTCACACAGCTGGTCAGACTTACTTTTTTTTTAAACCAGCAGCTTTATTAAAATAAAATCCGCATTCATAATTTGAGATATAATTCACAATTCTGCATTTTTAATGTATGATTCCATGGCTTTTAGTATATTCTCAGATATGCGCGACTATTGCCACCGACAATTTTAGAACATTTTAGCGATCTCAAAAGAAACCCGTACCCACTATCAGTCCCCTCCCTAAAACCACTCTCCCCACCTTAAACAACCACTAATCCATTTCACGTTGCTATTGCCTATTTTGGATATTTCATGTAAATGTGGTCTTTTGTGATTTGCATCCTTTACTTGGCGTAACGTTTACAAGGTTCATCCACGTTACAGAACTGTCAGTACTTCATCATCCCATTTTATGGCCAAATAATATTCCACTGTATGCGTATATCACATTTTGTTTATCCATTCACCAGCTGGAAATATTTGGATTGATTCCACCTTTTGGCAACTGTAAGTGATGCTGCTATCAACATTCTTGCACAAGGTTTTGTGTGGACATAGGTTTTCATTTCTCTTGCGTTGACACGTAGGAGTGGAACTGCTGGAGGGTATGGTAACGGTATGCTTACCCACTGGAGGAGGTGCAGACTCTTTCCAACGTGGCCACGCCATTTTACGTCCCATCCGTGCTGTACGAGGGCTCCAGCTTCCAATTTCTGCACCAACACTCATCGTTACCGGGCTTCTGGATTGCAGACATCCTAATGCGCATACAGTGGTATCTCACTGTGGCTTTGATTTTCATTTCCCTGATGACTAATGATGCGGAGCGTCTTCTCATGTGCTTATTGGCCATTTGTATATCTTTTTTGGAGAAATATCTATTCAGATCCTTTGCCCATTTTCTAATTGGGTTATCTGTGTTTTTATTATTGAGTTCTAAGGGTTTTTACATTTTCTAGATATATATTCCATATCAGATACATGATCTGCAAATATTTCCTCCGATTATGTGTTTCTGCTCACTTTCTCGAAGGCGTCCTTTGAAGCACAAAATTTTTAATTCTGACGAAGTCCAATTTACCTATTTTTTCTTTCGCTACTTGTGCTTTTGGTGTCAGACCTAAATATCCATTGACAAATTCAAGGTTATGAAGGTTTACTCCTATGTTTTCTTCTAAGCGTTTTACAGTTTTCGCTTTTACATTTAGGTATTTGAAATTGATAAGCTGATTTCTAAAATTTATATGAAGTTACAAAGGATCCAGAAAAGTTAAAACAATCTTGAAAAAGAACAAAGTTGGAGGATTCACACTTCCCAAATTCTAAATTTACAAGCAACAGTAACCAAGAAAATGCCGTATTGGCATAAGGATAGACATATAAATCAATGGAATGAAATTTAGAGTCCAGAAATAAACACAGGGCTCTATGATCAACCAACTTTCAACAGGGATGCCAAGACCGTTCAAAGGGGAAAGAACAGTCTTTTCAACAAACGATGCTGAGACAACTAGATAACCACATGCACGAGAATGAAGTCGGACCCTTATCTCACACCACATACAAAACAAGTTAAAATGGATCAAAGACCTAAATGTAGTAGCCTTAGTTTTATAGTCAAATTGACTCATTCTTTACCACCCATTTATTTTACTATGGTTTCACCATTCCAATATTCTTTTTTGATTCATCAATTTGTTGGTCAAACTGTATTCTCAAATGGTTTTCCAAGGAGTGCCTAGGTACTATATAACCCATCTTCTGTTTAAAATTTGTTTTTAAAAGTTTGTCTAAGAAATCATCTTAAAGGGAAAATGGGATTTATAAACTATAAACAAAAGTTAGGTATCAGTTGGTGACGAACATTATGGAGATAAGGCAGGATGGATGAGGGATATACTTAGAGATTGAATTTTAACTGGAAACACACTGTCAAAGAGTTGTTCCCACTTCAGTGTTTTTCATAATCTTTCTTTCTTTCTTTCACCTCAGAGTGTTCTCTTGGAGCTAATATTGAATAAAATGAAAAAGCATTAATCTGAAGATTAACAGTTCTTTCAATGTCACTATTATTTATTCCTTAAACTGAAAATATCTTGTTATGAAATCCTACCCTCTACTAAGATGAGGGACTTAAATGTTGAAGACAGTTTGAGGCTATACAGCTCTGTTTCATAATAGGTTCAAAGAACCTCAGAAACAGACATCAGAGACTTACGACCCCAACGTCTACACGAGGAAAATTTTTAAATGCTCCAGCAGAAATCACAAGTATGACACATAAAGAACACACCTGGATTCAACAGCTACACGGTGAGTGCCTGGCACCTTCAAAGCACTGTCCCTCAAAAGGAATCCAAACTCAATGGAGTATTCCTGTCTTCACAGATTAGATGATATTTTGAAATAACGCCAGAAGAATCTATTAATCTTGCCTGGTTATGGAAAAGCTCTTGATGTGCAGGTTATTTTGAAAAGATGGAATTTTTTTGGAACATGCTTTCTAACTAAAAAAAGTCATGAAAAAAATAAGGATACATCTAACATGCAGGGTCTCTGTCTGAATATGTAGAATCTTGGCTAACATAAGGCCATCTTCTACAACAGTTTGATAATAAAGTGCATGCTTCCTAAGCTAACATACTTGTAAAGGAGTATCAGAATGAAAATCAGAGCCCATCCATGGGATGACTGACCGCTTAGCCATAATTCATCTCTGCAAAGAGAAAGCCACGATGATAATGTTGTTGTTCTCAGATGGTGATGATACCATTTATTTGTGGCTGCATCAGGACCCCATAGAGGTTTTAGGTATTATCTTATTAATATCCCTTACATCTCTTTGAGGTAAGGAGAGAACACATATTATTTCAATTCTGCAAATTGGGAAAATAAAATACTTCACTTAAAATTCCAAAGAGTCCAAGCACTGTCAAGCTAAATGACCAGCAAGCACTCTGCTCACCAAGCCATAAATTTAGAAAGCACTTGTCATTTATACCCCGCCTGTTCTCCAAAGAATCTGCAACAAAAATTAAAACAAAAATTTCCAAGTGGCAACAGCCCTTCTTAGAGTAAGACCGGCCAGGACTGAGGAGCTACAACAGGAACTAACATCTTCCTCAATTATAATAGTGCAGTCAAGTTGGAACACAACAGAACGTAGCACGTTCTTGAATTTTGAAACCTGCCTTGCAATACGAAGGGATAAAGTCACCTCAGGACTAAACTGACACCTTGCAAAGGTAAGAGAAAACACAGCCCCGGATTAGGGCCAGAGCCATTATTTTAAGCTGCAATTGTACCCAAATCCTGTTTACTATGACTCCCTTTCCGATGCTATGTTTGCCCAAGATTATTTTGCCCTAAATTTCTGGTAAAGATCTAATGTAGGTATTTACATTTTGACAACGAGACATCGATAGCACATGTGAAATTAAGACCTGATGATACATTCACGGGATGCCCTGTACTATATACCATGTAATTAAATCTCCTACGGTTACAAGTCAGCTTGGGACAAAAAGGCCCTTCTTCTCTAAAGAGCGCAAAGCATTCAGAAGTCACTGAAACAAAAATTCACCTGGGTGTATATCTCTACATTTTAAATTATTTATTAGCCCTTTTTAGAGAAAGGTGCCAAAAGGCTACAGGGCAACCTTTAGAGAATAACAATTTAAAAAGGATTTATTAGTCGCACCACACCTACTGCCAAAAGGGGCAGAAGTACATTTAAAGCAGCAAAGTTCTCAAAGCACTTTTTCTGGGTGCAGGGCTCAGCGGCAGGCAGGAGCAAGGGGGGCCATGGAGAAGCCACTTTTCATTCTCCCTTTGCTACAACTTCAGAACAACTCAAAACTTGTCATTTAGCAATGTACTATAATATTAACTAACTTAAAAAATTAAAGTTTTTTTTTCATCTTAAGCCCTTCCAAATGAAAAAGATATGCTGGGGAGTTCTGACAGCCTATGAGCTGCTAGACACAGAGGACTCGATACAAAGACCCCACCCTCTGGGGTTGGTCGGATATTGTCATTGACTGAGGCTTTCTGAACTATCACTGGGCCTCACAGCTGGTACTGAAGCTCTAGACCTCTGGTACCGTGAGTCAGGATGCAGGAAAAGAACTCCTGAACACTCCATCCACTTACATTTCTTACAATTGTACGGGGAGACGTCAGGACTAATGGAAATAAGGGCTGTGGGATAAAATACCAAGGAATACAAAGACAGACCCTGATTTTCAGCAAGTTTTAAACGGGTTTCTGGTGTTTGGATTTAATACTGCTCTTTAGAAAATTATTTGAGCTAATGCTTGACATTAGCTGCTGAAAACTGTCTATAAAACACAGCAACTAGAATTAAACTAATAAAATCTTACCCAGGATCAATCCATAGATTTAATCACTAGATAAGGGTGATTTGCAATGAGTATAGATAGTTTATAAGTGAGAGCCTCTAAAGGACTTAAGAAGTACTTACGGGTACTTATAAACAAAGTCCTGCTTTAAGTAGTTTGAACATTCTTGCTGAAATCTTGCTTGCACTATTAGTTTGCTTAGTGGAACCTTTTTTCAGAGACTGTTACGGTGCGTTTTAATAAGGCTGTGTCTGGAATTGCTCAAATCCTGACTCAATGGGGCCTGGATTAATAAGGGTTTAAATTACCTCAAAACACAAGGCCTTGTGCGAGGTGCTAAGTACCACTAGGATTCAGGAGGTTCAACCGTATGGTCCACCTTCGGGGCAAGAAAACTGTCAGTCAGTCCTCCAGGGATAGTTTACCCCATAGAAAACAACTGCCCTCTACGATTTCAACTCCGAAAAGGAAGCACGTGGCTTGGAGTGGACAGACACGGGGTTCACACCCTAAATCAGCTGGCATCTTCACATGTGAACTCAGGTGTAACAGCTTTCATTTCTGTCAGCTTACTGCCCATCAGAAATTGCGGGGAGACTGAGGAAGCCTCAATCCCACAGCCCATTCCTCAACTCAGTCTATCAGGACCAACGCCTCACCTTCTTGATCTTCCATTAACGCATTTACAACCCAACCATCTGTCTTCTCCATTCCAAACCCAGAGTGTTCAAACTCGTGGAAAACAATCACAGAGGCAGACAAATCGGCCCACGTATGGCCTCCAAACTCACGGGATCCCCACCATTCAGCAAGCCTTTGGAATGCATATCCCTCAAGGACACTGTTCCGCGGGCCTTAAAATACACCCCTTTCCTTGGCTTCCGCACACGACCGACTCCTAAGTCTTCCACTCCTCTCGTCGCTCTTCACCAGGCCCTTGTCGCCCAGGACACCCTTGACCCTCGGCGCTCCCGAAGACCAGCTTTAACCCCCGCAGAACTCACTCCCCCGGACTGAAACGCTAATCACCTCTAAATCCTCACCTCTAACTCGATCTTCTGAGCTCCAGGAGAGCACGACCAGCTGCCGCTAGAACAGCTCTGCCTGGACACCACCCCCCTCCGCAGCACCTTTGCCCAGTTGCACCAACAGAAACGCAGAAATCATCCAATCCTTTGGTTTCTGGGTGCAGGAGAAGAACTGGGTTCTGAATCTTTGTTCACAGCAGTTCATTTTTAACAACTGCCTCAAAATAGCTTTTTATTTATTAATAGGTAAAACTAAAAATGAATATTTTACATACCGCTTTTGTTCTGCCTTATGTATGTTCTCTATATTAACTAAAAACACACTTTTCAACATCATTCTCCTAAGTCTGCCCACCAATAACTTTTCACCACCTTTTCCATTCTGTAACCCAAAGCTAGCAAAGTATTTAACCTCCCCCCCAAATAAAGCAATCATCACAAAACTACTTTACATCAATTTGACCTTTAGATTCATTTACACGAATCCAAAGTGCATAAAGTTTTCAATCGCAGTGTTCAAAGCAGTTAGAGGAGCAATTTCCAAGGCATATTGCAAATACTTTGCCCTCAAATGTAGAAGTGTTTTGAGTAATATACTCAGTGTAAGCTCTAAGTAAGAGGAGAATACCAATCTGCTGTAATGTAATTTCCTGTCTTATAATTTTTCCTAGGGGTAGATAAAAAGTGACAGAAAAGAGAGTTTCATATAGAGTAGTCTTTGTACTCTTCAAAATATAATAGAAAAT
Source organism: Physeter macrocephalus (assembly GCF_002837175.3). Taxonomy (NCBI): domain Eukaryota; kingdom Metazoa; phylum Chordata; class Mammalia; order Artiodactyla; family Physeteridae; genus Physeter; species Physeter macrocephalus. The sequence continues at coordinate 107,323,776 of NC_041231.1, read as the reverse complement.
ACCAAATTACTTTAAAAACACCTAGACTGATGTGAGCAAGTTTTGATGGGGTGGAATCACTGTGTGAAAGCCTCATCCTTCGACAGCTTCAAGGTATGAAATTTGGTGTCTGCAATTCCCTCAGCGGAGCACTCATCCCAGGAAACCACAGGCTCAAGGTTTCTTTTTATTTTTCGCGGCAAATAAAAAGCATGCAGCTCACTGAAGGAACACCGGACCAAAAGCAAATGATACCATTATATAATGCACCATGAGCTTTCCCCTAATTAAAAACAAAATGATATTCTTTTACAATTCTAAGCATATGCACCTCCAGAGAACATTATCTTCCTGGTTATTTATAATGGAAAATTCCATGAGAAATTTACCCTTTAGGTTAATTAATGTCCTCTCGCTACTTCTCATTTTTCTGTTCACATTCTCTTGAATGTGAGATTATATAGCTTAGTACTCTGTTTACTCACTATGTTCTCAAATTTACTCGGTTTTCTCATAAAAGGGCCTAAACTTTTCATTTCTTGGTGTTTGAAGTTTAAAGCCATCTGCACTGTTGAAAACATCCTCTAGCTCTTCAAAGTTAAGTTGATGACATTTTAGAGGAAAAAATTGTTCAAATAACTGTAGGATTCTCAGGAAAGCAGTTAATCCAGCTGTGCCAATGGGTATATTCTCAGTTCTTGTGTACCTGGTTACAAAAATCTTTTCTGGTTCGTCTGTAAATGAAATATCAAAACTTAAATGCTTATTACCATGTTTGATAAAGAAAGTACACTGTGGCTCCATTTTATTATTTTGTTTAATTTCAGAATATTTTAAAAATTATAATTTCTACCCCATTTACTTCTGAAATACAAACTCCAACATTTGAAATTCACACCCTATTTACATCTAAAAATGCTTTAGAAATAAAAGGTAATAACTAAATTAGAAACCACATCATTCTTCCTCATTGTTTGATTAAGAGGATGTACATCAGCTCTTCATCAGGCAGAAACATTTTCTTGGCACTAAATCTCAGAGGAAGACTATTTTCAACATCATTTTTACGGAATACAAAAGATTCTTATTGCTTTTTCTATTCATTCTTGATTAAAAATTAAAAGTACAGTTTGCTTTGTAACTATTTACACCCATACTTCTCACACGTGCTTATGACACGGTCCTTCTTCAACGCTGCGGGGTCGCTATGTTATGGGAAGGACTCAAACACGCCCCTTCCGGCCACCCCTGTCCAACAACGCTCAGCTCATCTACTCCTGACAAGAGCTCTGTAACTAACAGTTCACTTCTGAGCTTGCGGAGAAGTGAAAGACATGCTCGTATTCTACACTGCTGGACAAAAAGAGAAGCATATCTTACAGATACTGGACTAAAAATTAAGAAACTTAGCTTACTTTTTCCTCAAGGCACATCTGTAGGCCATGATATTAGAAAAAAGGCTAAAATATTTTAGATCTTGAATGAGTCTTAGGCCAACCAGTGTTTCCTGCTCTTCCCATGAACCCTGCCAAAGTCCTCCCGCTCCCAAAACGGTCTCGGGATGTGCTCCAAGGCAGACACACCGAGTCCCTCCATTCACGGCGCTCAGCTTAGCTTGGCAGACACCCTTACAGGCCACTCACTTTCTGGTTTGTGTGTCAGCCCCTGCTTTCTATCTCATCTGCTTCACCAGAAAAACAAGTTGCTGGATTGGTAACTGAGTTTATAAAAATGAAAACAGGAAGCGAGGTGAAAGTGCTGGCTTACTTTTTTTTTTTTTAATTTTTAAAAAATTTATTTATTTTATTTGTTTTTGGCTGCGTTGGGTCCTCTTTGCTCTGCACGGGCTTTCTCTAGTTGCGGCGAGCGGAGGCTACTCTTCGTTGCGGTGCGCGGGCTTCTCATTGCGGTGGCTTCTCTTGTTGCAGAGCACGGGCTCTAGGCGCGTGGGCTTCAGTAGCTGTGGCACGCGGGCTCTGTAGTTGTGGCTCACGGGCTCTAGAGCGCAGGCTCAGTAGTTGTGGCGCACGGGCTTAGTTGCTCCACGGCATGTGGGATCTTCCCGGATCAGGGCTTGAACCCGTTTCCCCTGCATTGGCAGGTGGATTCTTAACCACTGTGCCACCAGGGAAGCCCCGGAAGTGCTGGCTTACTATTCTTATCTTATATTCAGTATTTCATTTAATCTTTATAACAATCCAAAGAAATGGGTATTATTTTCTAATTTAATGAATAAGTTTGTATCTGGTTCCGCTTCTCGATGGACCCTGTCACATTTGAGAACACATTTTGGGTCTTCTGTTCCCAGACTAATTCCCCACGTGGACGTTGAAACACGCTGAAGGCTCTCCACTCTGTATCTGCTGACACTCATGCAATGAAACCATCAATGAGAAGCGGCCGGCCCACCTCTCCACAGGGAAAAAGTGCTCCTTAGGTGGCTTCATGTGTATACGCCTCCCACGTCCTACACTAAGACCCATGAAAGTAGCAACTTGAGGGGTGGGGAGCATTATCTTTAGATGTGCAATGAGATTTAGGAACCAGTGGTTTGTAAGACTATACTTCAGAGATCTTAGGACCCATAGCTAAATGCTGGCAAAGCCAGAATAGGATCCAAGACTCCCAACTTGAAGCCTTGGGCACTTTCCACAAGGCCATAGAGACAAGGTTTTTATTTTTCTTTTTAGTTATTTCTGAGATATACATTTTAAAGAACTAGAGTTCATCTGTACCATTTTTCTAGGTTCCATATACATGCGTTAATATACGATATTTGTTTTTCTCTTTCTGACTTACTTCACTCTGTATGACAGTCTTTAGATCCATCCACGTCTCAAGAAATGACTCAATTTCGTTCCTTTTTATGGCTGAGTAATAGTCCATTGTATATATGTACCACCTCTTCTTTATCCATTCGTCTGTTGATAGGCATTTAGGTTGCTTCCGCGACCTGGCTATTGTAAATAGTCCTGCCCTCATTGTAGTCTTGATTTGCATTTCTCTAATGATTAATGATGTTGAGCAGCTTTTTATGTGCGCTTCTTGGCCATCTGTATGTCTTCTCTGGAGAAATGTCTATTTATGTCTTCTGCTCATTTTTGGATTGGGTTGTTTGTTTCTTTAATATGGAGCTGCATGACCTGTTTATATATTTTGAAGATTAATCCTTTGTCCATTGATTCGTTTGCAAATATTTTCTCCCATTCTGAGGGTTGTCTTTTCGTCTTGTTTATGGTTTCCTTTGCTGTGCAAAAGCTTTGAAGTTTCATTAGGTCCCATTTGTTTATTTTTGTTTTTATTTCCATTTCTCTAGGAGGTGGGTCAAAAAGGATCTTGCTGTGATTTATGTCATAGAGTGTTCTGCCTATGTTTTCCTCTAAGAGTTTGATAGTGTCTGGCCTTAACATTTAGGTCTTTAA
>NC_041231.1:107215691-107319709 GCF_002837175.3 Physeter macrocephalus | reverse complement strand
CCTCCTTTGTCATAGATTAGTTGACCATAGGTGCATGGGTTTATCTCTGGGCTTTCTATCTTGTTCCATTGATCTATGTTTCTGTTTTTGTGCCAGTACCATATTGTCTTGATTACTGTAGCTTTGTAGTATAGTCTGAAGTCAGGGAGTCTGATTCCTCCAGCTCCGTTTTTTTCCCTCAAGACTGCTTTGGCTATTCGGGGTCTCTTGTGTATCCATACAAATTTTAAGATGATTTGTTCTAGCTCCGTAAAAAGTGCTATTGGTAATTTGATAGGGATTGCACTGAATCTGTAGATTGCTTTGAACAGTGACAATTTTACTTCTTCTTTTCCAATTTGTATTCCTTTTATTTCTGTTTCTTCTCTGATTGCCATGGCTAGGACTTCCAAAACTATGTTGAATAATAGTGGTGAGAGTGGACATTCTTGTCTCGTTCCTGATCTTAAAGGAAATGTTTTCAGGTTTTCACCATTGAGAATAATGTTTGCTGTGGGTTTGTCGTATATGGCCTTTATTATGTTGAGGTAGGTTCCCCCTATGCCCACTTTCTGGAGAGTTTTTATCATAAATGGGTGTTCAATTTTGTCAAAAGCTTTTTCTGCATCTATTGAGAGGATCATATGGTTTTTCTTCTTCAATTTGTTAATATGGTGTATCACATTGATTGATTTGCATATACTGAAGAATCCTTGCAGAGACAAGATTTTTAAAAGGCAGGGAACCTGTTCCACAAACGCGTTAGGGCTGAGCCCAGGGAAGCCTTTCAGCCATGTCTGTATCATTCGTTTTAAACAGAACTCCCAGAGCCTGTTATGTCGATAGCTAAGAGAGCTCATTAATCACCTAAAAGGCTGGGGTCTGGGTAAACATACAAGTTGAATAACAGATGGCATTTTTCCCCCCTCAAGTGTCTGGTTTTCCACCTTTAACTTTTTGATAGAATTTGTTTTTAAAAAACTATTTCATTCTGTTTTCCATAGTGACTTTAACAACATCTCTGCTACAAAAACCTGCAGCTCTAGAAAATATATCATGGATATATATATATATCATAGATATATAGATAGATAGATAATCATGGATGAATATAAACACAGAACATCATAATTTAACACAAGAAGGTAATCAACAGACTCCAAGGACAAATAAGATACAGGAAAAAGTCTGTGTCACCTCAGTGGGGTTTTCAAAATGTCCTGAATGATTTTAAGAAACATACTGAAGGTACGTTCATTCTATTAAGAGATGAGGTGAAGGTAAATATATGTATTAATCAAGGCCTGCAGTAGAAGAAAATCATGAGCAGGATATTTCAAATCAGAATAATTACTGGCCCACATCCAAGTAAGTGACATCACACAGACATCAAATAGAAAGAGGGGTGTCTGCCACTGAGTATGGGAAGTTTTGTCTCTTGAAATAACAATATGACAAAAGTTATTTTTCTATCTTTCCTATTCCAAGAAAAGGAGACATAACTCACAACTATGGAAGGTTCAGGGGAATTTTCCAAAAGGATTTTGAATTTTTGTCTTCTTGAAAAAAGAATAATCAATGAAGGAAATAGGCCCCATAATGGGGCTTGAAAAGCAGAAGAAAAAGAAACTCTACCCAAAGCCTCTTCTCTTTTAGTAGAAGTGTCAACTCTGAACCAAGTAAAGGGACCCTAAAGAAAGAAGGAAAGCAGTGGAGGGAAGAAAGGTAGGAGAGGAGGGAAAAAACAAAAATATAATAAAAGGGACTTTAAAAGAACCATAAATTAAGCCTGAAAGTCTTGGATTTTATTCAAAGGACACTGAAGTTCTTGTAAAAGGCACTGACACATTCAAAGCAGCAGACACAGGTCAAGATGGGATAAAGCAGGTCTAAGAGAAGGATAAATCCAGCAGTGAAAATTCAACCTGTACCAAAAAATCAGAGATGAAAAAGATGAAAATTGGTGAAGAAAAGATACTACAAATGGAGAGGGAAAATAAATATTAAAATATGATCAAAGTTACTAATCTCAATTAGGAATAGAAAATGAAGAAAGCTGTCTTCATATCTTAACCAGCAAAATTCCACAAAGAATCAAAAAATATGTTATGCTACTCATCAAAAGACATCATTTAAGGGCTTCCCTGGTGGCACAGTGGTTGAGAGTCCGCCTGCCGATGCAGGGTATATGGGTTCGTGCCCCGGTCTGGGAGGATCCCACATGCTGCGGAGCGGCTGGGCCCGTGAGCCATGGCTGCTGGGCCTGCACATCCGGAGCCTGTGCTCCGCGACGGGAGAGGCCACAACAGTGAGAGGCCTGCATACCGCAAAAAAAAAAAAAAAAAAAAAAAAGACATCATTTAAGATGAACACAGCCTCAATGGCCAAAGGAAAAATATTAAATGGTCTAATTAAAATACAGGCAAATATCTCTAGATATGAGAGCTGAAATCATCATAATCTAATGAAGAACCATAATTTGAATCCTTCAGATCCAAGAAACCTGATGAATCCCAAGAAGGATAAACACTTACAAAACCACAAAGCTTAGGACACACCATAATGAAATTACTGTAAACTAGTGATATAGAGAAAATGTTAAAAGCAGAAGAAAAAAGATCTACCAGGAAACAAAGACAAAAATGACTGGAGATTACTTGTCAGACAATATAAAACAGAGTACAAAGGAAGGAAGATATTAAAAGGGCTGAAAGTTACTGGAATTCTATGCCCAATAAAAGTAACCGTCAAAAAAGAAGGTGGAATAAAGCATTTGTTTCAGAAAAAACAGTAGCTGAGAAAATTTATTGAGAGCAGACAGGTACTTCATAAAATGTAACTGGAAGTTCTTCAAGTTGAACACAAACTATATCAAATGGAAATTTGCATCTATGCAAAGAACTGAAGAATGTCAAAAATAATAAAGATATGGGTAAATAAGACTTTTTTACTCTTTTAAAAATTTCTTTAAAGTTGTTTAAACCAAAAATAACAATATATTGTAAGGTTAAAAAGATATGTGAAAAGAAAATCTATGAAAATAACTATAGCACAAAAACCAGAATGAGAAAATGGAAGTATACTGTTGTCAGTTTCTTACATTACATGGGAAGTGGTCTAATACCACCTAAATGTACAGGTAGAGAATGATAAGAAAAAAGTGCTAGAGCACTCACTAAAAAATTTAAACAACAACAACAAAAAAATTTAAACAAAGATGTACAGTACAGACAAATATGATGGAAAATTGATTGTTTAAATGTTTTAAAATACCCAATTCAACCCAAGTAAAGCAAAAAATGATAAGGCCAAGAACACGTGACAAATAAAAAACAAAAGATTAAACTATAGCACTCACACCTTACCATAAAGATATACAGATGGCAAATAAGCATATGAAAAGATGCTCCACATGTTATCAAGGAAATGCAAATTACAACACGGAGATACCGCCACAGGCCTATAGAATGACCCAAACTACAACACTGACAACACCAAATGCTGGTGAAGATGTGAAGTGACTGGAATTCTCTTTCACTGCTGGTGGTGTAGTAATGTCAGAGATAAAATACAGAGTACTAAGCAGCAAGACTTAGAAACTAAACTAATAGAGAAATTTTAATTTTTAATAATTTCTCAGTTCTACTTTTTAAATTAGGTTTGCTGGAATGCTTCCAATTTTTTAAAATTTATTTTTAGGGAGGCAGAGTTTTAGCTTAACTTCATAAAAATATTAAAATAACTATAGATAACATTTTGCAATGCCTTAATAATCATGAGAAAATACTACAATGACCTCAGATGTATACATTTTTTTAAAAATCAAAATCATCAGAGAACACCATAACGGGAAACACTTAAAAAAACTGAAATTCAATGGGAGGAATCACTAATACTTAATGTAAGTGAAGAAGAGCGACTGTTTTAATAGCTACAATAAATGCCTAAAAAGAAAATTTGCACAATTAGGATGATAACAGAATTAGCTGAAAATAACACATCTACTTGCATAGGAAGACATTTGCTTAAACCACACATAGATTCGTTTTCCTTAAATCAGAGACAGAATGTTACTTTAAAAAATGGAAAGCTTGAAACTGTGCTTATCTACGATGCATATCTGGAAAAATAAAACAAATGCAGAAGGTTCTTAAAAATCATTTTCCTCTGAAATGTCTTCAGCTCCTGTGCCCCCAGTTGAGACGGTCGGTCTTGTGCTTCCTCTCTGGCCTGCCGTCGCTGGTGCGTTTGGCTTTAATCAGGTGCAGGGCAGGAACTCCACACCCTGCTGCCTCTCTCTGATTAGGAGGGGTCAAATTCTACAAACTGGCGGGTTCTGCTTTTGGTGCCTCTATTTGATGAATCATTTGCTTTTAAGTATTTGAAAAGGGCATCAGTGAAGCAGTAGCCCCCCCTTGTTGCTATTTTCCGGTCTATTTATAACCAGACACTCCAAGGAGCCCAATGCTGACCCTCTTTACCTACTAAACCTAAAATTTAGGAAGAAGAATGGATAAACTGCCTAATATTGGAATAACAGTAGTGATCAAAGCTGAGGTGCTTGTTGTTGAGGTCTTAGGACCATTAAAATATTAAATTAGCACACTAAGAGACCAAGGTGCCCTCTTCTAACAACCAAGAGAGATAAAATGAGTACTTAAAGGCTGAGCGCAGAAACTCAAGGATTCAATCTCTAGAAACAGTAAATACAGAATTAAAGACATAAAGAGAGAAAAAGAGCCAAAAATTCATATAATAAGCAAAATATTTATGACTCAGTCTCCAGATCTTGTCTGAACAGATTCCTAAAGCTCTCGTCCAGGTGTAGGATATTACAAGTACTAGCATCTTGGAGTGGCAGGACGTAGCGGTCACATCCACTGACGGCCAAGTTCCAAACAAGGTCCCACCCCACACACGCACGGAGACAGCTCCCCACCAGGCCACGCACGCACAGCCCGCTCTCTCCAGCTCCAGCCAGCCTGCAAGGTGACACTAAGGACGCATGTACCCCCAGTGGGGAAGGTGGCAAGGAGCCAGGCTTCCTCAGCTGTACCGCTTTGATTCCGAGGTTACTACAAAAGGGCAGAGTCTCATTAACACTCAGCCAACTGTCTCTCAACATCATTAAAATGCTAACGCAGCAGGCCCGACATCAAATGGCCTTGGTGTTATCCTATGAAGCCAAAGGATGAGAAAAGCTGGACTTGAGGACCAAGGAATGCTTTCCACTGAAACCTGAATTTCATACCTATTTTATGACCGACAGGCCCCCTACACCTAGCAAGGCAACAGAGCATGGAACAGCACAGACAACACATGTGAGTTACACCGAAACCAGGAAGATGTAGTGCCAAAGAGATGGGGAACAGGGTCTAAAGAAACCAGAGTGGAGCAAAAAGCTTTTTTAATTTCTTGGGGTGAGGCGGGGGTCTGAAGAAGAACAGAAGCAACAGATGAGCTGGAGTATGAAGGGAAAACCTTCAAGGTATGAAATGTAAATGAGCGGATGTTTGACACGTGCACAGAAAGAGCGGCTCCTGATCCCTAACTGGCAGCGACTCATGTTCTGAAAACCAAGGGATGATTCCGTAGCACCCTTCTGGTATCTCTTTACATCTGTGAGGTTCATAAGGTAAAAAGAAGTACGGTGATGCTACACAGTCTTCAAAATATCACAGAGATTCCATCATTTTTAAAAGTTAAACTTTAAAAGGCGGGGGAAAATCACAAATGAAATCACTTGTTAAATCTTCTAGTAATTATGCAGATTCCAAAAATGAAAATCACCACCACATTTAACACAGTACGGTACCGAGCTTCTTAGAAACACAATATGTGTTATTATGTATATACCACAGGTGCACAAAACACTTCAGACTGCAATGTGTATCTTTGATTTTCACTGTCATTTGACTATACATGAGAACGGCATTCCTAAATAAGATAAGGTTTTGCTTTACATATATGTAACTAATTTGGAAATCAGTCAATTAGAGCATTCCAGGCAAACAATTTTGAAGCTTTAGAACACACTAAGAAAACCCCCCTAAAACTCTAATCAGCTTTCCTTCTGAAGAATAATAAAACTATTCAGCTACTTGTCTTTTAAGAAACTGGGTGTTCTCAACACATAATTAAGAATTTTTTAAATTATTTATAATTGACTACCATAATTTATTTCCTTAAATATACAGATCCTGGGCCTACTTAGCAAGCCATGTCAGGCAATATTGAGGTAGGTCCTAGAATCTAGGTGAATGATTGGCAAACTATATTCCCAGAGGCGTTTCAGGCATTTTTCAAATAGCCAACTTGAATTTCATTTTAAATTATTTTGAAAACTATACTCATGTAAATTACACTAACATTTAAAATAGTGGCAACTACCTCAATATGTATTTATGCTGTCAAGTTAAACTCATTTTTATCTAGACTTTAGCATAAAGCTTCTCCTGTCATATTTACATGCACTTGAAACACTTTTAAATGTGTCATTAATTAGGAAGGTTACAAGCTACAAAAGGACAGGACATATGTTGCTTCCTCATAATAATTATCTGTTGGACGAACAAACTGTTCTGTGCTACATTTTCGGAATTCAAAACATAAAAACTTGGTTGGGGGACTTCCCTGGTGGTCCAGTGGTAAAGAATCCGCCTTACAATGCAGGGAATGCGGGTTCGATCACTGTCAGGGAACTAAGGTCCCACAGGCCGTGGAGCAACTAAGCCCGCGCGCCACAACTACTGAGCTCGCGCACCTCAATGAGAGAGCCCGTGTACCGCAAACTGCAGAGCCCACGTGCTCTGGAACCCATGCGCCACAACTAGAGAGAAGCCCGAGCAGACCGCGTGCCATAATGAAAAGATCCTCCGTGCCTCAACAAGGATCCCGTGTGCCACAACTAAGGCCCAACGCAGCCCCAAAAAAATAAGGAAAATAAATAAATAAATAAATAAAATATTTTAAAAAAACAACTTGGTTGCAACTGGGAAACCTGAGGAGCGGGTCGCACAGAGGTGAAGCCCCCCGCCCCAGGGAGCCTTCCACGGCCCGGGTCCCACAGACCCTCCACAGAACGCAAGGATGCAACAGCCAGCAGAGTCTTCACTCCAAGAATGAAAAATAAGAGAATGTGAAAGACTCTCTAAAATAAGTGTATCTGAAATATTCAAAGAGATAAAAGAAGTAAGGCCACAAAGTAAGAAGAGGTGGATTTGAAGAAAGCGCTAAACAGAAGTTCCATACAGTTGGTTAAATAATAACAAAAGGCATCAATGGATAGGCTGAATAGTACACAAAACTGTTCAAAAACTAGCTGAACTACCATTCAAGAATACAGGCAAAATTAAGATATTTTCAGACAAAGGTAGAGTGTTTATAACTCACACACCTTCACGGAAACACCGCTAAAGGACCTACCTAAACATGAAGGAACTTAGACTCAAAAAGCGGGGGCAGTATGGAAAGGAGTAAGAGTCGGTAAATTAACTGGTAAACATAGAGATAAGTCAAAAAAATCACAAGCTATATTGAAAAAGAATAGAATAATAAAAATGACTAATTGGAAAGATATGAAAACAGGGTAGAATTAAATTACTGGACAGCAGTACATGGCCCTGAGAAGCAGCAGATCAATTAGTGTTCTGAGTAGGCAGTGAGAATTATGATTTAGATTCAGAGTTTATAAAGTATGTGTGTTAAAATTAAGCATAACAGCAGAAAGAATACAAATTGAAAGTATAACTTCTGAAGCAGTAGCTGAAGGAAAAAGAAATTTTAAAAAAAACAAAGTAACCAAAGGCAAGAAAGAAGAAAAAAAGAGAGACAAAGAAAAAGTAGAAAACACACACTAATCAGATAGAAATAAGCACCTATATATCAGTTGTAAGAATAAATGTAAACACTTTAAATTCTCTATAAAAGTGATAAACAATATAACTGAAGTTACAAAAAAGGAATGCCTAATTCTCTTTTATATAAAAATGTATATACTAAAGCAAAAAGGACAATGAATGGTTGAAAATATAAGGAATAGAAAAAGAAATCCCAGGCAAGTACTTACAAAAAGAATGTTGATTCAGTAATATGAATGCTTTTTTTTGCCTTAAATCATAGCATTAACAAGAATAATGAGGCATACTACATATCGGTAAAACCATCCCCCCAAAAGATGTGATAATCATAAACAAGGAAAAACAGATAGATCCACAATGATAGCAACAGATTTCAATATTGATACTTTGTGGGATTGCATCTTCAATGCAATCGTTCAGAAAAAAAAAAAGACTAAAATAAACGAGCTTAACATTAAATGGAAGAAGAAACAGAACAAAGTACCCAAAGAAAGCAGACAATACTAAAATTGAATTTTTTGTTTTTATTTTGAAAAGAAATCTAATTTCTTTCCATTTGTATCCACATGTTGCTAAACCTATAAACTAAGGTCTAACATAAAAAGATACTGAAAGAATTCAAAACTTAAACGGTTAGCTAAAATCTGATGAGGTGTGTGTGTGTGTGTGTGTGTGTGTGTGTGTGTGTGTGTGTGTGAGAGAGATAAATATTTAATGAGTACCTACTAAATGGCCAGGATAAAAATGGCCATTTAGTGAGCTTAGAGCCTATTGATATAAATATTTAGAATGCTTAATGTGGGCATGTGCACATACACACACACACAAATGAAAATGTCTTTCCTTTTGAACTTGAAAAAACTTCAAATCAAGCATTTATTGACTTCATACATGCTGTTATTAGCCAAGTAAATTTAACTCAAATGTTGCATGAATAAAGACCATGCCAGCTCCAAAGAAAGTACTTTCTACCTTGTAGCTTAATCTTTGGGTCTATAAATGAACGAATGATCATTCAGAATGAATGAGGATGCTCTTCACGTAGCTAGTTGCCAGGTCAAGATGTTCCTTGGTAATCTGAACACACGTTTCAAGCTGAAGTCAGTATTTGGAAAACGAAAAATGAAAAAAAAATGGGCAAGTTCTTTCTCAATGCTAACTAACCTACATAGGAAATAATGCTTGCTTGACTGAATAATCAACTCCATAAAGAAGATTCACTAGTCACATGGTAACTTATCAAGTCTTCCTCACTCGGAGACATTATCGTTTAAAAGAAAAAAAAAAAAAAGGTTTTTTGCTAGATGGCCCTTAGAGTTTTTGACATGACAAAACAACTTTTAAAATTAATTTTAAGATTGCTTAGCACATTTTGCTCACATGCACGAGTTTTACTATTATATTTTTAATGTAAAAGTTTAACACTCAGAACAATCACTGTAGTTCAAGTCGCACCACGTGGCTGCCAAATAAAAACAGTGCACCACAGGCAGAGGGCAGTCAACGGGCCACCACCTGGTCCTGGGCCACAGGCCCCCTGGGCTCTCTGGCCGTGTGGCTGTCTTTATGTCAGGGTGCGGAAAACCTCCCAGCTTCTCTCAAGTCAAAGTCAGCAGGCTCTGCCCGGGCCCCCACGCGCACGCCTGCACTCCGCGGCCACCGGCTCCATTTGTCACCCTGCTGATCGTGGGCACGGCCTGTCCAGCCTGATGCAAACATCTTCCGTATGCATCGTGGGTTTAAGGAAGTGGCACACAGGACAGTAAGGACTTTCCAAACACAAAGGCATGCGAAAAGACCTTTGCAATCTATACACGAAACATAAAAAGATTTAATACTAATACACAACCATTTTTCTTGGCAAATGAGAAAATGCTATTCAAAACCAGCATCAAAACCATCTGGAGTTGTCGTTTTCATTGTCTACATCACTGGCTACAGGTGCAACCTTGTTGAGAAAGTCAGTTTTGTCCTTTGTATGATCCGCGCACGTTCTCAGCAGGACGTTTCATCTCGGCCGTAACATTTCCTAAACTGCTCGCAACTGCTCTCAGGATTTCCTGGGAATTCTTCCCCAGGGCTGGTTTTGATGATGCCGGCCGGGAGCCTGCAGAGGGGACTCACGGAGCCCGCTGCGGGCGGGTGAGGCGTGGACAACGGGCCACCAGATTCACAGGGATGATGGCGCGCGGTGACCAAGCCTAAAGTAACTGCTCCACCAAATGAATGTCATAGCTTCGTGAGTTTACTGAGTGTTGCCTATGGAAGAGCTCTGTACTAATTCTGAGATGTTATCAAGAAACAGGAAATGAGTCAAAAATGTTTTTCCAAAGAAGGATATGGATCATATAAGAAATAAGACAATAATAAGGTCAAAGGGAAACAGAACAAAAATTAAAATAAAAATCCCAGAAACTATGAAATACATATTAATATGCACATAAGCAAAAATATTATGGTAAACTAGGAGCTGAAAGCAGAGAATGACGGTATCAAACAAGAGCATTTAGTCTAAAATGGCTTCAGGAAGACACAGTCCCTGTCGGTCCTTTTGAAGCTGGGTGTTCTGACCTGACCCAGAGAAGAGCACGGCCACGGGCACGGCTGAGGCACGGGTGACAAGTGTGGTCAACAAGGCCACCCGGGACTGTCTGGGAGGACACAAAGGCGGCCAACGTGAGGAGCGGAGCAGGCAGACGTCTCTGACACCCAGGACCACCCCCTGTTCCCTTTCCTTTGATTTCCGGTTTGCTCAGAAGGGGGTTTCGGTGATTTTCCTTAAGGTGGGAGATTGAGAAAGGTGATGTGTATTTGAATGTATCAGATATGCAGACACAGAGGGGGGAATTCTTATAAGAAAAAATAAGTGCAGGAGAAAAGTGTCAGGAGTGATCAACACAGTGATAAGTATATTTCGTGTATTAGTAAGACCCAGCAACAGAATTCACTGAAGTCTGCATAGCAAATAAAGAGACAGGATTCTTCCAGACACAAATGTAAGGAAATCAGAGGACAGCAGACTACATTATAGTTATTGGATGAAAAGGTAAATGGCATGTCATAATACAGGCTTAACAAGAAGTCATAAATTTATGTTTCATAAAGTTTATGAAAAGTTCTTTTATTAAAAACAGATCATAAATGAAAAGTGAAAACTTTAGGAAATTATGTGCCTAATCAAATTGGCTTTCTATACTTTCGATACAATTAATACATTTATTACCACATCACAGTCCTTTGCTTCTGCACTGTTAGACTAAAAAAATTCTAGCGTCTATAGTTCTTTGAACAAAGGTTTAAAAAAACTTTAGAATAGTTAAAGGAAAACAAAAAAATCCTTGGCAAAAGAACAGCCTTAAAGATAGCAACTATAAAAGGGTCTAATGAATGGCCTTATGTATAAATAGGCCTCTTACCTATTTAACAAGCTCTGCCCTGGATCTCTATTTTAGCTCCCCTTAACAAATATCTTTTAGTGTAAAAAGAACACTTTCATTCAAGCAGAGTTTCATTCTGTTTAGTATAACTAGTAAGGATAATTTTGCTCAGCGTGACATGCATATAAACACCCTTATGAGTGGAAAGAAACGCAGACAAGAAGATAATTTAATTGAAGTTAAATATGTTTCAAGTTTCTCTCAGTGGAGAAAAGGTACACATATTTTTAAATCCTAAATCATTTACCCTCTGCAATTATCTCGTCCCCCAGAACTCCAAAATCAATTTGACTGGACTTTCATTTCTGCTTTATAATAGGAAAAAATGACACATTTCCAAATTTAATTAACCAAAACAAAGATTCCTAGGACACCCCGTGTAATTCTGAGTGGACTGAACAATACATCTTAGCTGCTCAGGACAAAAGGTCATTTGGAAGGGATGTGCCTTTAAGGGTTTACAAAGGCTCGGTCTTCAGTCCTGTAATAAAAGAGGAAGCACATCTCAGTAAAGGAAGGATGCCCACTTTAAATAAGGAAATGGGTTTGCAGGATGCACACAGGCTGCTTTCTATTAATGATAAGGACAGTCTACAAAAAGAGCTCAGACTGCTTTAACTTTCATGTAGAACGCCTGCAGAGAACGCCTAACGTAAACAGAACGACAAGTAAAGTGTCCGCTAGCCATTTTATTAAATGATTTATGTGTTCATAATAAAGGCTAGTAAATACTGACGACTATATTCCTTTTAAGACCTGTAATTACGGGTGTGATGATTGTATGCCAGGATCAACACCAATAATGTTTGGGGAGAGAAGCATACTTTAGAGGTTTATGAGGATAATTATACAAGATAGATGGCTTTGCTATGTGACTTTTTTTAAAACCGGGGGAATGAGGAGATGGCGATTTCTTAAGACCTTTACCATAACTTAAAAATATGTTATATTGTACTGTATACGTTTAAGGCATATAAAGCATTATGTTAAAGTTCGATCTCCTTCAAGACAGAAAATGCATCCAAGCAACATCCTAACAAATATTAATTTAAATTTAAGTTGGGCCATCACTTTTTGGCTTCTTCCATCTCTCTCCATCTGTCTCCCCTCTGCCCTCTGTCTCACACACACACACCCTAATCAGATGTTTTTCAACTACAATAAAATAATTTACAACCTTATTCAACGACTCAGCTGATGACGGTCCAATTGTCGACTTGCCCTGCCTCTGACCCCTCATCTTCCTTCTCACCATTGGGTGTGCAAAAGCAGATAAATTACTGATCCGGGAAAAACCCATTACAATTTGTCCAGGGCACTGGGGCTTCCAAGAATTGCCCCGATGACGAAGGAAGACCAGGTTACAAACCGCACCTATGGTCCAGCCCAACGTCTGCACACAGGGCAGTGGTGGATTTCACAGGGCCAGGAAGCATGCGCTCATTCTGCAGGACTGTGTCAACCATCAGTTCTACCAGGAACTATTCCCGACCGCCCTCTGGCAGGATCGGGGCCGACCCCCTGCTGGATCGCACGACAGGCTGAGTAAGTGCACATGCGTGGGGTTCCACATGGCACCCCAAAGAGAAAAAGTTTATCTGCCGTAAGGTTATCTAGGATTTTGACATCAAAATATTTCAAAGAAATATTTCAAAGAAGCTACTTTAAGCATGAATATAAATTTTGTGTCGTCTTGAATTACATATCAGAGTGTGGAAAAGGCAGCATGAAATACGATTTTCCACGCTCTGGGTTCCTTCAGGACTTCAATCTGGTCCTGAGCAAAGCTCTATTGTAAAAGAGGTGACGTGCGCTTCCTCTGTTGAGCTGTTTCTCCCCATGAGATGAGCACCTTAAGGACAGTCCCGACGGCGGACGGGGCAAAGGAGGAGGGAAAGGGGGTGCCCCCATGGCGACTCCCCGCAGCAGGTCCTGCAGTGCAGGCCCCAGCTCCCGGTCACTGCCCGTCCCTGCCTCTTTCCTCCACAAGAGCCGGTGCCTTCTGTCTGGACTTTTTAAAAGGTGATTTCAAAATAGAAAGTGAACAAGAATACATGTGCGCCCACATTTTCTTAGGGTACTTCCAGGGATGGTGCATGTGACTGCCGGCATCAAATCTGTGAAGTCGTAAAGCCAGGGAAAAGAGGACTAAGACAGACTTTAATTTGGTGTTTGTAAAGCACCCGAAGGATATTTTTTGCTCTTTTTATTTCAGCATCTGAGAATTTGCAGGGAGAGGAAACACAACTTCAAATGTTGCCTCACTTTCTATTTTACATGGACCTGGTTCCATCTATAAAACGCTTATAAAATGCTTTCTTATCTAAAAGTTCCCCAAGGGTTTGCAGCAAGCAGAGTTTGTACGACAGACTTGACCACAGCAAGTCTGAAAGGCTCTAGTACTCTCCAGGGGTCAAGGACATGTGTACAGAGAAGAATTCTTAAGACTCACTATAACAGTTCCCTTGGAACTATGACTTTCTGGTGGGGAAAGGAATAGATATTTTTAAAAAGTAGCGCACTTGCCAAAATATGTATTGGCGCCAAACAAGGCCGTGTGCACGGGGCAAACAGTAAAATGGTTGTACAGTGCCTCGCGGATGTGGGCACGCCGCAGGTCTCAGCACACATTGCTTGGAAACCATCATGTGCAGCCCGTGTGTCACTAAAATGTGAAATGTGTGTTATCCTCGGGACTCGATACCGATACAACAGCAAGGCTTCTCTCCAATTCCTTCATCATAAACAAAATCCATTATTACCGTGTCAAATCGCTCACACGTAAAAACGATCATATTACTCTCCACCGGGGTCACAAATGCCCAGGGGGCGAGCACGTCACATCAGTAAACGAGGCAGGCCAGGTGCGGCTGCAGTGACCTTGCGCAGTGTTTCTCAGACTTGCACAGGCCTAAAGGAGTCACCTTGGTTAAGTGCAGGGATTCTGGGCTGGCGCCCAAGACTCCCCATTTCTAACAAGCTCCTTGAGAAGCAATGGCCTGGAGACCTCTTTGCCCTTCCTGCTACTTTGCCTCGGATGACAGTCTCCACACAGAAATGCAAACAGGCTCAGTGCTAACGGATTTCTCCAAAGAAGCCGGAAAGCCATCCATTCAACGAGTACGCCAGCCTGGTCTGTGTTCCAGGTATTCCAGGCATGGAAGGTACAGCAGTGAGCAAACAGACAAGGATGTGTCAGGAGAGACAGCCAACAAGATAAACGAGTGCAATGTACAAGCCAGTGGCAAGTGCTGAGGAAAGAAAGAGTGAAAGAGGAGTAGAGTGTGTCTGCCCGTGTGTGTGTGTGTGTGTGCCCGTGTGTGTGCCCGTGTGTGTGTGTGTGTGTGTGTGTGTGTGTGTACAGTTTTAGACAGGGTGACCAGGGAGGGTCTCACTGAGAACAGGGCATGTGAGACCCTTGAAGAAGATGCAGGAGAAGTTCTGAGGATCTCTGGGGAAAGAGCAAAGTCTAGCTGTGAAAACTGAGCTGGAGTGTCCAGGGTCTGTTAAACTGGGCCCGCGTGGGCTCCAGGTGGCTGAGAGGCAGAGACCCGGGAAAGACAGGCATCTTAAACCCTAAAGCTTCTCTTCTGATTGTAAATGTGAAAAATCTAGTTATACATTTAGGAAATATTAGGCTCCTGGCCATCACTTTCTGGCCTCTCTAGTGGTAAGACTTTGCAAATACAATTAACATTTTAGTAAAATGCTTTATGAAAAAAATAATAAGCCGTTTTTCTCAGGGCCTCCCTTCTCCTTTCGCCTTCAACCATACTGGAAGTGTATAATCTTACGATCAGAACTTTTTGAAAATGCATATGCACACAAAGATCCATAAGAAACCAGGGCAGATGTGGGAGTCTCTCAATGATCAAACGGTGGAATAAAATCCCAACAGAAGAGAACGCTCTGTTGGCCTTCATCTAGGAATGTGCTGCCTCTCGTCCGTCAGCGGGAAGATATACACACGCCGTGAACCGTGTTTCTGGTCGCAGTGCGGGGCCTACCCTGGACACACGCATCTATCCCCCGGTCTCTCTGTGACCAACGTCAAGCATCTGAAGGGAGAGTGGTCAGGTCAAGGATGCCTACAGAGACAGTAAATCTAATTTGCCTTTTATCCTCCTGATACAGAATCCTGTGCAGCTGGGAAGCCCAGTGTCAAGTGCACAGGCTTCTCTGGGACGTCTACAGAATGCCATGTCTGTAATCTGGATACTGATCTCATTCGTGGTACTGTCTTACTTTGCTACTTATACTTTCCCACTGTCTAGTTCCTTCCGTAGCAATATTAAGCTTATTTTCTCTTGGCATATTGTATGTATCATCACACTTGCCAATATTCCTGAAATCCTTTTCAAACTAAGTTCTGGAGTCCATGCATTCATTAAATATTTACTGAGTGATAGATATTATTAGATGCTCGGCATATACCAGAGAACAAAGATCCCTGCCCTTAGGAAGCTTACAAAAGTTATATATACATATACACACATATACACATATACATATATACACATATATACACATATGGACAAGACAAAAAGTAACTTGCTCACAAGGAGTCTGATTCAATCAACAACATAATTAGTAGTAAGATCTCCACTCATTATTGTAAAACTGATAATTCACTGCTAGTTGGAATGCCTTCCACAAGGTCACAGTAAAAACACTGCCAACATTTGGAATATAACTCATCTTGACAGACACAAAATAGTTCCTCCTCGTGATCTGCTATATAACTCACTGACTCCCCAGAAGAAGAGAGTGCAAAGAAAAATTTTAAGAACAATTTGGGATTTTCCAAATCTCATTTAAAAATTTTTTTAAAGTCACAAAAATGAAAGTAAAATAAATAAAATCCATGTAACATGTGGTTAAACTAAGTTACTGGTATTCACTCAAAGGAAAGAATATATTAAATCTTGCAATCAGCTGAATGAATAATCACACAGGAAGAGAAAGACTGAGGTCCTTGGAATTCCGGTCATTTCCTTTCCTGCATTATTTTAAATTGATATTTTCTTCATCTGTAATTTGAGCCAAACCATATGACCAGTGGAATAATAATTGCATAATCACTGAATCATTGATTCATTAATCAATGAATAACCATTGCTGACAGAAACCATAAACCCCATCATGCAGTTAATAGTAAAGAGCTCTATGAAAAGTTCCCAAAGCATCATGTTATTCTGCTCTTGAATCGATAAACTAGAACAATATTTATTTTCCTCAAAAATTATCATATCGTTTGGTGGGAGATGGGAGGGAGGGTCTCCATTATTTTTGTCCAAGGAAACCTTTACAGACGTTCTGGAAAAGTTGGACATTGAAACAGGTCAAGTGTGGGACAAATTCTTCATTTTATCACTGGCCCAAATGTTGTTCCCTCTTCTTAAGCCTCCTTTAGAGTACATCCCAAGGAGAAAGTGGCAATGTTTGATTCCTAAGAAGAAATTTATTTCTTAAAAGGATGCTCTCATCATATAAAAGCCTTCTGGAAATTTACTTTCAAAAGGACTTAAATTTCCAAGGTTCCATGCCGTGGCCTTTTGCCGCACCATTTTCCCTGCAACTTGCCTGTACCTGGTGCCTCAGAGCAGGGGTCCCCAACCCCTGGGCTGCGGACCGGTACTGGTGTGTGTTCTGTTAGGAACCAGGCCAGACAGCACGAGGTGAGCGGAGGGCGAGCGAGCGAAGCTTCACCTGCCGCTCCCCGTCTCTCCCCGTCTCTCCCCGCCGCTCCCCGTCGCCCCCCGTCGCTCGCATTACAGCCTGAACCATCCCCTAACCTCTGTCCGTGGAAAAACTGTCTTCCACGAAACGGGTCCCTGGTGCCAAAAAGATTGGGAACCGCTGCCTTAGAGCCTGAAGGCACAGAGCAGTAGTGCCTGACCCAGGCTGCCCATCAGAATCACTGGGGGCTCGTATCAAAACGCAGGTTCCTGGGTTCAACTTCTAAAGAGTCTGTTTCAGTAGCTCTGAGGCTGAGGCCTAGCTATTGTATTTTTTATAAATGCCAGCATGTTCCTAATGCAGTCTACTTATAAATAAATACTTTGGCATCACCAATCCTAAGCAGAGTATGTACCGCTTGAGAGGCATATATAATGGTTTGCAGAGATACGAAAAAACATTTAAACTTTTATATCTATTTTTATCTCTTTCAATTTTTGAGTTGAATGATTTATAACATACAAATATATGGTACAGGATTAAGCATATACAATTTATAAACATATGTATCTGTGCAAACGCACGCATGTGTGTATATAGGGGATTCATGTTCAAATATATCTTTCTGATCAAAAACGTGCACTGGTTTGTAACAGGGGTCAGCAGGCTTTCCTGTTAAAGGTCAGACAGTAAACATTTTGAACTTTGTCGGCCACAGACAATCTCTATCGTATATTCTTTGTGTTCTTCTTTTACAACCTTTTTAAAAATGCAAGGACTGCCAGCTACAAAAGGCTGCATACTGTATGATACGATCCGTTTCTTTGAAACGTCCAGAGCAGGCAAATCTAGAGAGACAGAAGAGACGCTGGGACTTGCCAGGGGTTTGAGGGGCTTGGGGAAAACAGAGAGTGACCCTAACAGGTATGGGGGTTCCTTCTGGGGTGACGACCACATTCTCAAACGGACGGTGGTGAGGGCCCCGCAACTCTGTGAAGGTACTAAAACCACTGAACGTGCGCTTTAAACGGGTAAATGCACAGGAAGCGAATTCTCTCACTGAAGCTCTTAGAGGAAACCTTAACAGCTGCTCCCATCTTGGGGCTGCACCTGACCCCTAGGTGACAGTCTTCAGGCACGTACCTAGAGCAGCAGTTCTCCAAGTGCAGCCTGGGGGCCCCTGCCCAAGCGAGGCGACCACCCTGAGACCACGAGGAGTGGGGTGCAGGGCACGGGCGGCCTAGGCGGGGCAGAGGGGCCGCCCACCCGCAGCAGCGCTGGGAACGGCTACAGCATCACTGGTCTGGTTTTTCCAAACCTCCTGCCACATGAGAAAAGTACACTTATGTAAGCGGTTTTCCAGGATTCCGTAACTTGCAGCTGAACAAAATTCTTTAGGAGCTCAGCGTCCCATCGTCCCGAATTCACACCCAGAACACAGTCCGGTCCCGGCTGGCCTCACCAGGTCATTCCCCGTGGAGGGCAGGCCTCGCTGTGGAACAGCAGAGGTCAGGTCCGCTGTTCTCCCTCTCGTGCCTCTGAATCCGTGCTTTGATCTGCATATCCCTTCTCCTCATCTGCCGAAGTTCAAAGCCCCTCCATCCTTCAAGGCCAACCCCACAAACGGGTCACGCTTGGACGTGTGTCTTCCTGTATTTCCCCAGGGATCACCCGCTATTCTTTCCTCCCCTCTCTGCCTCCAAAGGCACTCGACACTTTCCCTTTTATCATCTACTCGTTGCACTGGACTTTCTTACTCATCTCTGTCCCGCCCGCCACATACTTATCACAGGACTTTGCACCGAATAAAAGCTCAACCTGTCAGTTATATCAATAGTACTGTTGGCCACAATCAAGTTCTTGAGATAGAAAACACCAGAGGATAGAGCAGGAGTACTCGAAACCCCCTTCCACAGGTGACCCCATGTCTTCGGCCCGTGGGGTCCGGGGGTGCCTCAGGCTCCAATTTACCCCACTACTAACAGGGAAAAGACGGTGCTTCCCTTCCACCCAACTCAGCTTAATATGTGTGTTTGTTACCTAATGAAAATCAACAAACTCTTAACTCCTTTTAAGGTCAATGAAGGAAATCAGGGAGACTTAATTAGAGGGTGAAATAAAGCCCTTTTAAAGAGGATTTATGACCCCTCTGTGTACAGTGTTTAAGATAACGAGGCGTTGATAAATTAGGCTCTGGCTGAATAAAGATCTAAATACACCAGTGACGCCGATTACGAAGTTGTCTTTTATAAACACATTACATGCATAAACCAGCTAACTGATTCCTCAATATGTTTGCTAACTGGAAACAAAATCAGTGCTTTTCAGCGCCCTACTGCGGAACGCCAGGCTGGCGAGCTACTGGTACCGAGAAACCCAAACGACGTCCCGCGTGGCCAGGTCTGTCTCGTGGATCCCTCAGCCCTTCTACTGTCCTAGGCTCTGCCATCCACACTATGCATACAGACATTCCTGGCCTTACCCAGCACGGTATTTGTCTATTCCAAATAAGCAGGGCTCCAGGCAAAATGCCAAGAGAGTTTTAAACAATAGAATCATATATGCTGATTAATGATAATTTTCTTCCTATACACGTCAGGAAGTAAATATAGGATATACTGAGGGTTAGCAGTTTTCCCCATGAAGAGTATTCTATGGGAAAAATAAACTGTGGAAAAACCTGCTCTGCGGGAAGACTTGAGAGCCCTGGGGATGCTGCCATACGGTACGGAACTTACTAAGCAGGGTTCCCCCAAATTCATGTGGGCACGGATCATCCCGTGGCACCTTGAGCCACGATACACTCTCAGCAGTAAGGTTTAAGAAATACTCACTACATGCCTCGGCCTCTACTTACGTTCTACCTGCAATTACTTTCTGGAGGCAGAAGAAGGAGGCAGAAACTTGAACTCAGGAGATAAAGGAACCCTCAGCAGCATCATGAGGACGGACACCCTTTCTCTAATACGAGGCATCTCCGCCTACAGAGCACTTAGTGGGAAACGGTGCAATCGCACCGTCCGCTGACAACACTTCGGAGGCTTGGAGCTCTCACAGCACCCCCGTGCCTGGCACACACCTTCTGAGGGCTGGTTTTTGTGAAAAGAAAAGAAGAGGAGAGAAGAGGGGAGGGGAGGGGAGGAGAGGAGAGGGGAGGGGAGGGGAGGAGAGGGGAGGGGAGGGGAGGAGAGGAAAGGAGGAGAGAGACAAAAATCCTAGCAGAGATTTACAAATGGTCCAAAAGGAAGGCAAAGCAGACTCATTTCCAGTCCGTGGAATCAGAGCTATATCATCCTGCAGTAACAAGAGCCTTCAAGTAAACATTCCCGCTGAAACAAGCTCCTCGCATCTCAGGCCCCTCAGGGGCCCACGCGCCGCGGGGGGTCTGCTCATCCTGGACTCCCAGGAACAAAGGGGCTGCATCCTGGCAGTGTCTCCCCGATGGGGTTGGGGGAGGGGCAGCAAAGGAAACTGACTCTTAAAGTCAGAGACCAAATGGGTGAGAGGCTGCGTCGTGCGTCCAGAAGAAGAAAACCGAACATCTGTGGCGGCCTCACTGTCCAGCTACACTTTAAAGCCATTTCTACAGCCGGGGCTGCGACAGGAGAGCGCCTGGGGTCCTGAGCAGGAGAGTCCGCCGCCTCGGGAACTGGCTCTGCTGCTCCCTAGTGTTGACCAACTTCCTGAGCACCAAGATCTGCCAGTTTCTAACCTGCACATCATTTCTCAAGTGGCCCGAAAAGAAGACAGAAAGATAACGAGTGAATGAAGACAGGCGAGAGGGGGGCAGGGGGCCAAGAAGCAGGAAGAGGGCAGAGACGACGGTGCCACAGCAGTACAAAGTGGTCACAGAAGCCCACGTTCTACCTGCTCTCTGCCACAACCTCCCTATGGTTTACCTGCCTCAGCCCCCGTGCTTTTACAGTTCACCCTGAACCCCGAAACAAAGAAGGGGAAAGACCTGCTCACCAAGGAAGCCCTTAGGCAGCAGAGCCTGCAGCGGAGCTCCGCCACTCTCCCCGAAGCCTGCCCCTCCCCGCCCCTCCGGACGGGACACAAAGCGGGTTTTGTCCCCAGCCCAGCACTGGCGGGCAGCACGGGGCGCGCTTGGTGAAAAGCAGCTGTTGCTGACAGACTGGGAGCCTGGAAGCCAGAGCTAAGTGAAGTGGTTAACCCACATCCCCTCCCCAGCGATAAAGTGCTTTGATAAGCAAGCTACGAAGGCAGATGCTGGAAAGCCGGCCAGCGCGGCCCCTGGGGTGAACGCAGGCCTGTCTGCTGGACCCTCGACGCCTCCCGGACTCAGCATCCACCCCTGGCCCCGACCCCCCTGTCCTCCCCGCTGGCAGCAAGGCCTAGTCTTTGATATGTCAGAGCAATATCCTGTTCGCACAGGGAAAACAGACATAAAAAATAAAAACCCTGCAAGGAAACACCTCTTCATGTAGCTTTTTCTCCAAAGTGTTACCCTAACTCAAACCCCTCCTAGAAGCACAGCATCAAAGCAAACACTCTCCCAGAAGTGCACTCATCCCATCAATGGCTGCTCAGAAACACAGGAACATAAAATTTTCTCCAACTTTCATTAACAAAATGAAATGTGAAGTTAAATAGTGTGATTAACTTAGAGTCTCAGCTACTAGGCACCTCTGGTCATGGAGGTGCCACCTAAACACAGAGACCCGGGGAGCCTGGACACCACGCTGAGCTCAGAGAACGCCTTCCTCTGAGATGAGAGTGTGGCCCTCACCTAAGGGTGCAGACTGGAATCCCGTGCGCATTCTTCCTCTGTGTCAAATGGCTCCTTCTACTGGAGTCAGAGGACTCGCTCATCACACTTCTCTCTCTCTCTCCACAGGAGAAAAAATACAGAGGAGGGCGGGGCCTGGCCGCCAGGTCACAAGAAGGATGTAATCAAAGGCTCGGTAGTGATGCTGGTCCCGTGTGAGCATTTATCAACGTTAATTAGTATCAAGTCATGGGATATTGTCCATTTGGCCGAAATCCTTCTGAAGTAAGTATAATTTTATAAGCATGGTGTTTAGAGAGAGAGTCAACACTGAGTGTGTGAACACAGAGACCAGTTACTATTCAAAGCATGCATATTAGGAAACCGTGATATGATCTGTTGGACTTACCTGCATCAAAAAGGACAGCACTTCACAGCAAACACGTTAGCAATGTTATCCCGTAGTCGTTATTTATTTGTAAAGTAAAACATATCAGCTTTAAGAGCTGCAGAGGACACCGTGAGGTGGAACCAAAGGTGACAGAAGCATGTTTACTTGCAGAATCCAGGCTCTAAGGTGGGAAGTGACAAATGCTCAGAAGGGTATCGTACTCCGTACGATGCACGTAACTTAGATCCAAAAAGTGCATACACGTGTGTGCCTATACAAACGGAATTTCTCAACTGCAAAGCCTTCCAGAAAAGGTGAAAAAAAAAAGAGAAATAATGAGATAAAGCAGTTGAATAAAGCAGCACGAGCCAACTCTTTTTCTGACACTTTTTTCATACTTGTCAGGGGAGGGAGATAAGGAAATTTGGGCAGTGATTACAATACCAAAAGTATCCCCCAAATCCATCGTATTCCTTATACTAATGGTGGTCTGAGGAGTCAGTTTCACACGCAAGCAAAAATATTTTTCCAGTGTGCGTACTCAGGGCTGCATGCAGCACAGAAGCATGCTCGTACACATGCAGGAACTACAAGAAACTCTATGCTGAGTACAAATTTCACTTTTTAGTTATGCTTGGATAAATTCCAGGCACTAAAAAATCAGAAGCAGCCTGAATATATACTAAAACCAATACCCAATTCACACACTAGATTATAGTCTCATTGTAATGGACATCTGATATAATCCACTAGAACACAAATCTTCTGGCAATTCTCTTTAGAGGATCTTGCATAGTTTGAGTTGTACTAAAATTTGAGCACAAAGCTCCTTGCAAACATAAACCACCAATCTAACTTCACAAAACAATGAACTGGAGGAATGGGGAAGAGGGCATGACTGCTGGAGTCCCAGAGGGAGCTTTGCCTTTGGAAAGCAAATTCAGCATAGAATTCTTCCAAAGGAGCAAGTTGTCTGGCATGATTATTTTTTAAATGAATTATATCCAAGTCATTCACAAAATTTTTAAGAATAAAATCACATAAAGTAAGATTATACATAGTGAATGTTTTTAAAGTGCACTGTCACCCTGCAAAGACTCTTCCACCTGGGTCCTCACGATGGGATATGCGGCCTCAGAGAACAGAGCTCACAAAGCCTGCGTGTCCTCATGCTCCTCCCTGCCCCAGCCCGAGTCGCGTGAACCACCTCGGGATGACGCAGAGAAACGTCAGCCGTCTACAAGCAGAACGAGAGCTCGCACCAAAAACCAACCATGCTGGCGCCTTGATCTTGGATTTCCAGCCTTCAGAACTTTGAGAAAATAAATTTCTGTTGTTTAAGCCAGCCAGACTATGGTATTTTGTTATGAGAGGCCAAGCTAAGTCAACTCCTAAAATTAGTTATTAATTCTAATTTTTCTATAGATTCTTTTGGATTTTCCTCTGCCCACAATCATAATCATCTGCAAATAACAAGGGAGATTTCCTCCTTCCCAAACTTCTATTTTAATTGTTTGGTTTTTTATTTACTTATTTGCCTAACTGCACTGGATCTGTCCTTCATTAGAATGTCAAATAGACATGGTGTTGCGAGCAGCCTTCTCATTCCCAATATCAGAAGGATCTTCATAATTAAGCGTAACATTCTTGGTACACTTTTTTTTTTTTAGCTACACTGGCAAGGCAGACTAATGCCCGCCCCCCGCCCCCGCCAAAAGACGTCCATGTCCTAAGACTAGGAACCTGTGACTATGTTATATGCTAGAGCAAAAGGTTTTTGCACGTGTGATTAAGTTCAGGATCTTGAAATGGGAAGAGGGTCCTGGATTAGCCAGGTGGGCCCAATATAAGCACCAAGGGCCCTTTTCAGGGAAAGAAGAGGCAGGGATCAGAGTCGGGGGAGATGTGATGACAGAGCAGAGGGTAGAGTGAGGTAGGGCCACAAGCCCGGGAACACAGGCGTCTCTGGAAGCTGGGAGACTAGAAGACAAACCCTCCCCTAGCGCCTCCAGAAGAAGCATAGCTCTGATGACCCGCTGTGGACTTCTGACCTCCAGAACTATAAGATAATACATTTACTATTATTATTATTACTATTAATATCATTTTGTGATAATTTGTGACAGCAGCACTAGGAAACTAATACATACACTACAGCACATTTTAAAAGTTCCATTATTACCAAATAATTTTCTGCTTCTGGTAAGAAAATACATAATTATTTTCCTTTATTAAGTAATGTGATAAAATAGAGATCGATGTTAAAATGTTAAATACTTGGATTCCTGGAATGAATCTCAACTGGCTAACAATGCATTATCCTTATTATACATTGCTGGCTTTGGTTTGCAATTTTTTTGTTTACAAATTGTTGTATGAAAGTTCATGAGTGAGATTGCTCTGTAATCCTCCTTTCTCTTTATATTCTTGTTAACTTATACTATCAAAATTATACTGCTTCCTAAAATGAACTGGGGAGGATGGCTCTTTTTAAGTTGCCTGGAAGAGACTGATGCCGTGTGACTTGACCTAAGTGTATATCAAGCCACATGATATATCACTCAGCTCAAGTGAGTTATATATATATATATATATACATGTCTGCTTTTAGCAGTTATAAGGAAAGTAGGCTAAAATCTCCTACTATGGTTACAACTTGTCTACTTCCCCGTTTATTTGGTCAACTTCTGCTTTATATAGTTTGTCTTAGGTTGCTAAGTACAGACAAATTTGCAATTGTTATCTCTTCTTGGGAACTGAAACTTTATCATTATAAAGGTAATATATCTATAACAGTGCTTTTGCCTTAATGTCTCTCCTTTTTCTCTCGTATTTAGAAAGACTTCCCCAAAGAAGTTATATCTAAGCTGGGATTTTAAAAGATGAGAAGAAATCTATTAGGTAGAGGGGAAAAAAAAATTCCAGACAGCAATGAGAAGGTCCTAGAAGCAAGAGAAAATATGGCTCTTTCAAGGAACTGAAAATCTTTGGTTATCTAAAATCTGTTTGTAAGAACAACAGTCTCTACCCTACACCCCTTCCTTGCTGGCTGCCGAAGTCCTAATTTTGTTCTGCTGTATAATTCACTCTGCTGTGTGGTCAGGAAACACATGGTCTGGCCTGAGAAGGTAAATCATGATTGCTGCAAACCAATTATGATAATTCTATTTCCCTGACCAAGGAGATATGAGGAAACACCAGGAAAAGGTTTTCCCCTCTAATAACACATTCATGGAAGGAAACGTGGATGTCTGGAGCTATAGCAACCCTTTTGTGACAATGAGGGGACTAGCCCTAGAACCAAGCTAATACGATAAGGCTGTCGGGCCAAAAAGATGGAAGGAGCTTCTGTCCACGTTGACACTATTGACCTGGCCCTGTGCCCAGACTTCCTGTTATGCAAGTTTAAAAACTTTTCATTGTTTAGGGGACTTTCAGTTGGGTTTTCTGCTCCTTGGAGCTAAAGCATCCTGTTATATCACCTCTTGATATTTTTATCCCCAGTTTTAAGTGACACAAGATTGCTGAAAAATAGTTAATTTCAAAATGGAATACCTTAGTAAGAGAATATATTTTTTTCTTTTCCCCAGAACACTGATATACATATATATTCCATGATAGTCTAAAATATTCATAAGTTTAATTTTTAAAACATTATCATAAAAAATATTACCATTCTATAATCCTTAAAAATTAATGGTCTTAGGGATTCTTTTTGAAAATAAAGTTTCCAGGTCTGGTCATGATAAAGTGAAAACACAAAGAATTAAGAAATAATACATAGGGTTTCCCTGGTGGCGCAGTGGTTGAGAGTCCACCTGCCGATGCAGGGAACACGGGTTCGTGCCCCGGTCCGGGAAGATCCCACATGCCGCGGAGCGGCTAGGCCCGTGAGCCATGGCCGCTGAGCCTGCAG
The DNA here is from genome assembly GCF_002837175.3 of Physeter macrocephalus. Lineage (NCBI taxonomy): Eukaryota > Metazoa > Chordata > Mammalia > Artiodactyla > Physeteridae > Physeter > Physeter macrocephalus. The sequence continues at coordinate 107,293,719 of NC_041231.1, read as the reverse complement.
GTCCGGAGCCTGCGCTCCACAACGGGAGAGGCCACAACAGTGAGAGGCCCGTGTACCGCAAAAAAAAAAAAAAAAAAAAAAAAAAAAAAAAAAAAGAAAGAATACATAAAAAGAATATAATTAAATTCCAGGAACACATTCATACACAGATGCAGGCTAGCATGAGACATTTCATAAGAGTTTGGGCTCTACTGGACTTTTCTGTGATTTTCAACAAATTAGGAAATATTGATACAAAAACAAATTTAAAGTTTTAAATTTTTCATGATAATTGTTCACATCCTCATTTATACCTATTAACCTTTTATAGTCGCCGGATCAAATACTTGTATCAAAATAGTTCAAAGTTGAGAAAATTATAGAAGAGAGAGGCACACATTTCTAATCCAATAACATACTTACTCAACAGACTAAAATTTCACAGCACACAATTTTAAGAAATAAGAGGTTAAATACACTGAGAATATTAACTTTCAGCTTCAACATGATCAAGCAAAAAAAAATCTTGATTTTTATATTATAACCACAGAATAACTCAAAGTAAAATATTTCTATTGGGCTTCCCTGGTGGCGCAGTGGCTAAGAATCCGCCTGCCAATGCGGGGAACACGGGTTCGAGCCCTGGTCCGGGAGGATCCCACATGCCGCGCAGCAACTAGGCCCGCTCGCCACAACTGCTGAGCCTGCGCTCTGGAGCCCGCACGCCACAACTACTGAGCCCATGTGCCGCAACTACTGAAGCCTGCGCGCCTAGAGCCCGCGCTCCGCAACAGGAGAGGCCACCACGGTGAGAAGCCTGCGCACCGCAATGAAGAGTGGTCCCCGCTCACCGCAACTAGAGAAAGCCTGCATGCAGCAATGGAGACCCAATGCAGCTATAAATAAATAAATAAATTTATTTAAAAAATATATATATTTCTATTGAATATACAAATAATCAGTTCATTTTTTCTATAATTATACATGCAATTTACACAAGAGTGAATTACTTATATTTATGCCCTCCATCCGTGGAATTACTTCAACAATCAAAGCTTTTACACTTGATCTGTAAAGACCAGCATCTTCTTATTTATTAGCAAATCAAATGTTTCCATATATTAAGAAAAATTTTTCATTTCTACAAGAAACACATCAAACCTGCTCATTCAGAATTCAGAATAAATTATACTCATGAAAGAAACCAAAGGGTCAAAAGAGTACATTCAGTTCTCATGGAAAATGAAACAAGAGCTGCAAACCTCCATTCTGACCTGTTGAAAAGCAGAAATGTCATTGCTCTTCCAATGCAGAATGTAACGTTACACGTCTCCATCAAAAGAAACATTTGCAAATATTAAAAAGTAAGCAGTCCAGAAGAATCCTCTTACAAAGGAAGAAAAAAATGCCTATTTTTTTAACTGTCTGCAGATAATAACTATAAACCTTGGACAACATCAACACAACACAACACAACAGCCAAGATATTCCAGAGCATCCAAGCACAGATTCTGGAGGGGAGCTGACCCTTAAATAAAGGAATGACTCCAAGTGACTTTCCTGTTTTTCATGAATTTCAGCCTGAGGGCAGGCTCCCATTTGTACCAAGCAGAGGCAGCAAAGCCTACAGAAAACCCACTGTTTTACTGGCTCGAAGAACCAAAGGACAGAGTTTAGGGCAATGACAGCTACTGGAAATGAGGTTGGCAGGGATGGGTAACCCCAGTAAAGACAGAGACAGAGAAGACAACGCACAGTTCTGTGTGTAAACTCCGCCCAAATCTCTGGCTGACCTGTAAACCAGGATAAGACTGAATGAACTGTGATTTGAGCTACTGCCCAAACCCAAACCACTGTTTGCAGCTTGAGTCATCCAAACCAATTTTTTTGCAAAAACAAAAACAAACAAAAAAACCCCAACATCATTAGGAGGAATGTACCAGAAGCCAGAAAAGAGAAACTGATGCATCTCAAAAGGTAAGATAATCAAGGAAGGTTGATGCTGAGATGGTCCTAGATGTTGGCATTAATAGCTACTGTAACCCTGATCAAGGACAGTAAGGAAAACACACTCAGGACGAATGAAGAGGAATCTCATCAGAGAGATAGAACTTATTAAAAAAAAAAAAAGAAAGAAAGAAAGAAAAAAATTCCAGAACTAGGAAGCATCCTATTGAAATGAAATGCAATGGGCTTAGCACCAGATGGGAGATGACAAAGGAAAGAGCGGGTTAAGCTGAAGATGTAGCAAAAGCAACTATAGAGTCTGAGGAGTGAAGTTACTGAACAAAATGAGAAGAACGTAAGGACCTGCAGGACAATATTGAAACAGCCCTGTTACTGGGCTCCCGGAGAGAAAGAAAAAAAAAGAGGCCAGAACAAATAAACTTCCCCATTACGGTAAAAGTCATTAATTTACAGATTCATAACGTTCAGCAAACACCAAGCAGGATAAATAAGAAGAAAAGCACACCGAGGTGGACAGTCTAACTGCCAAAAACTAGTGAAAAGAGAGACTTGCCTGACTGTCAACTGGCTCACTGTTTGGGACACGCCCAGTCTTCCTGCTGCTGGCACGTCTGGGTGTGATCACTCTGGTATGTGCACTGCCCAGAGTCTTGCCTCAAGAATGTCAGAGTATTTTCCCTCTTCCTCAACCACCTCGTCCCTCAGCCTCATGTAGGGCTAAGCTGGTGAAGGACTGGGGACATGAACTCGGATTTCCCTCAGTTCATGTGCTTCTCACCACATCACCTGAAAAGAACGAACCAACTCTGAGCACGATACACAGATCTGTAGATTAAATATGAGGACAGTCAATTTAGCACAGGGATTAAGTTAATCCTGGGCTGGGCTTTGGATAAAACGTGTTTGTTCTTAATTTTATGATTTTCTAGCTGCCTCAAAATCATCATCTAAAAAAACCTTGCTATTATTACACTGTGATGAAGATTAAACGCTTAGCTCCATCTCGCACATAGAAAGTGCCCAGTAATTGTTTGAAATAATAATCATTGTCACAATGAAGTTTAAACAAAAAACCAAAGTATTCCACTTTACTGAAACAAAACAGGAATCTAAACTAAGCCACAAATGAACCTATTTACAAAACAGAAACAGACTCACAGACATAGAGAACAGACTGTGGTTGCCAAGGCGGAGGGGGGTGGGGAAGGGATGGACTGGGAGTCTGGGGTTAGTAGATGCCAACTATTACAAATAGAATGAATAAACGACCAGGTCCTACTGTAAAGCACAGGGAACTATATTCAACATCTTGGGATAAACCATAACAGAAAAGTATATGAAAAAGGATGTATGTATGTGTATAACTGAGTCATTTTGCTGCACAGCAGAAATTAACACAACACAACATTGTAAATCAACTATACTTCAATAAAGATAAATAAATAAAAAGCATTAAAAAATGAAATGCTAAAAAAACAAAAAATAAATAAATAAAACAAAAATTATTGCAACTTACTATTTGCATTTCATAACATAAATGAATCTAAGACACCATAAACTGTAAGATCACTCTATTTTAAGCTGCACACAGAAAGAAATAATCTTCCCAAGGGAACCAGAGCATTCAACTGCTTGTATGGCACCTCCCGACTGATTTCAGAGGTGGTAACAGGTACACCTTAGGGTCAATGAAGTAAGGCATATCTATTATGTATGTGCGTGTATATATATATATATATATATATATATATATACACCACATCTTCTTTGTCCATTCATCTGTCGATGGACACTTAGGTTGCTTCCATGTCTTGCTACTATGGACACTGAGGTGCATGTATCTTTTCGAATTCGAGTTTTCTCCAAATATATGCCCAGGAATGGGGTTGCCTTTAAACTCTGAACAATATGACAGGGCTCAAATCTGCACAGGCAGAATGCCAGGCTCTGACTGGCGTCCAAGAGGCTCCATGTGACAGGAAGACACAAGGTAGCATCTATTATTACAAACGCACACATGGGAGACCAGTGGTTTCCAACGCCGGCTGCCCTTTGGAGTCACTTCAGGTGCTTACAAAGCCAGGAGGCCAGGAAGTAACCCCAGACTAACCAAGCCAGACTCTCCAGGGCTCAGGTCCGGGGACCTGCACTTCCGTTAAAGCCGCACACAGGGACCACGAGGACACCCCACCTTCCCGCTGGAGATTTCATTTCCCACCAGCACCCTCCGTGACTCTCACCACCAGTCACGTGTGCCCAGGTGAGAAAGCACTGACCCTAGGCCAGCCTAAAGCGTTCTGATTTAATTTAACCTCACTAGATTTTTAAAATTAAAAACGTATTCCACGTGCCTGCGGGGAGGCTGAGAACAGGCGCGTCGGTCTCTGCGCGAAGGCAGCATCGCCGCAGGGCACGCACGTGCTGAGATGAGCCGCGCGCAGCAGCCCCGGGGGCCTGGCCAAGCCCCCCCGAGACCGCGCGACGCCTTGCCAGGCCAGCGGCCTCCTTCCTGAGGACGTCGCCTGTGTCTCAGGCGCAGCACGCAGCACCTGCCGCCACCTGCTCTCTCTGCGTGTCCCCACTGACCTGGGAGCCCCTCCAGGGCAGGGCCCCGTGATGGAGCCCCCGAGTGTTGAACTGTATCTGTATTACCCAGTTTTCCCAAGAAACCGACAATTCCACTAGTATCTACTCTCAAAACCACAGTTATCCTTCAAAACACAAATTAAATTACATCTTTTCCATTAAAACCTGCCTGTTCCCCTCAAACAAAATGTCGCCATAGTAATCCGCTACAGTAAAATTAAAGGCATCGGTGTGGGGAAATAAGGGACAATAATTCCCTGCCTTCTTCTCTGTTTCGCGTGCTGGGGGATCAACGTCGGTGTCGAGAAACACCGTCCAGCAGCCCTTTCTGTGACGACAGAAATACTCTGTATCACCGTGTCCAACAGCCGTACGTGAGCCAGCGCGTGGGAACTAAATGTTTAATTTCATTAGTTTTGAGTAATTACAATTTAAACGGAAGCGGTCGCCACAGGCAGCACAATGGGCAGTGCAGCCCGGCCGTGCTCCTCAGCACCCCAGCACCGGCGTTTCCTTCAGTCTCAGCCCAGTCCATCCTTATATTAAGCCCTGAGATCAAGTAGGTCAGTGACAGAAGGTGCAAAGAGAGGTTAATAAGCCAGGAGAAATAACACCCCTAAAAAAAAGACACTTAAGCACCGGCACCAGGACCTATATCTATCACGTTTGATGAAAATAAGTATCAGGCGACTAAAACACCAAACCAAAACCAGAGAAACAAAAACAAGAAGCTCATGAGGATGCGATGACGACGGCAGACTCGCTGGTACACAAGCAGGAAAAAGAAAACAAGAGAGATTTTAATTAACTGAAACTCACCACGTCAACAGTATGACGCTGACGTCTCCAAGAAGCTAATGTCATCACAGCTATATATAGAGGCAGAAGCAGTTTCCAGAATGAGGGGGATGGCCCCTCCCCCCTCAAAAGGCTGGAGAGCTGCATGTGGGTTAAGGATTAAGTCGGGGTCCATACCAAAAGCAGGGCTGGCCCCAACCGGAAGCAGGTTTCACGGAGAAGGACCAGGAGGGCACTGGCTGGCTCAGAACCACACCTGGGGAAAGCTGTAAAAAAGGCCATGAGTAATTAACGGGGAATAAAGATAGACCACAATATGTCTGGAAAAACAGTCAAGTAGAAGAGAAATTTAATTTTTTCTTATTCCTGAGATAAAGGTTAAGGGCGGGCAGATTTATGACGAGCGAGCGCAGGAAGAGCTTTCGAACGGAGCTGCCTGGAGGGAGAAGGAGTACCTTGAAAGGCAACCACCAGAGATATTCAGAAGCATCTCAACGCCACACCCAGTGTCACCAGAAAGGAATGGGGGAGGGGCTGGTATCAGAGTCCAGGCTCACGCGTCCAGGGAGAGACCAACGCTCTCGAAAGGAAGGGGTCTGGTATTTTCCTAACACTGTCATATGAGACAAAGGTACACCTGGACATTCCAACCCTTGACCTGTTCTATCCATGAGAAGAGTGGCCGTCACCGGTTTTAAAGTGGCTTTAAAGGCTCTTCATCTCCCTGCTGGCAGTGACCCCATTACACACGCCCTCCTGCCCCTGTTTCTTTACAAGACTGACAGAGAGCGACACGTGAAAATGCATAATTGTTAGAGCTATTACTTTCTCTGAATTTGAGAGAGGTTGAAAAGCTGACTGTTAATATAATAAATATTATTAAATATATCAGAGTTTTATTTGTAAGTTCGTTATCATTCCCTTTCTAGAAAATCATTCATTTATTTGTGAAAGATTAAAAATGCACTACTGTTCAAATCCTCTGGGGGGAAAAACTGTATTTTATCCTTGAATACTCTTTAAGTTTATCAACCCCAAGTGTATAATAAACAATTCTGAGAGAACAAAGCTCAGAAGCACTGACCTGAAAATTTTATAGAATAAAAAATATGAATTTTGTAAAAAATGGAAATGAATTGCTCCATATTCAGCACTAATATTAGAGTCTGTCTTTCGAATTTTTTTAATTTATAAAATAAGCTTTACATTTACAGTTGAAATGACAATAAATAATACAACCACATTTTCAAAATAAAAGAAGCAAAGCTTATACCAGCAAATGCGAGCCTCTCTCAGTTCTCACGAGACCACGTTCTCAACTTCCTAAGTTGCTCTCTCTAGCCCACCAACCACAGAAGTGATTTTAGGGACACAAACACCCTCATTTCACAGAGGAAAAATGAACTGAGGTCACAGAATCACCCCGGAACAAGGGTGGCCCTTGGGCCTTCCGCCCCCAGACCCCGACCTCCCTGCCCCCTGGCTGCCCATCACGACCGCCTCACGTGTCACCCCCACAAACGCTGGGCAGGAGGGTTCCACGAGGATCGGCCTTCCCAACAGGAACGAAGCACGTCTTAAATGTTTTTATCTTATTTTCAGGTTCTCGATAAACACAGGTGAAAAACGAACAGCAAAACAAAATGAAGCGAGTTTCTGAGTTCTGTGATTATTGAAAGCATCTTCATCAATTCATCCACAAAGCACTGATCGGGCAGCTACAACGGGCCGCCACCCCGCAGGGCTCCATCCTGGTACAAGCCGTCCGAGAAGGCGCCACGGGGACGAAACGTCTGCCTTCACGGATCTTACACACAGAGCATGTTCGCTAACGGTAAGTGCTGTGCAGAGAAACAAACGCAGAGAAGGGAGCTGACACAGGGAGCAGCTCGCCAGGAGGGCGCGCCTGAGACAGGCCCCGGTGGAGGCACAGAGGCTTAACCACCGGACCGCCAGGGAAGTCCCTTTAGGGTCTGTTTTTGGTCGGGTCCTACAGACACAGCGTGTGCCCCCATGAGCCACGGCCACAAGCTGTTACACACAAGCCCAGGACCAAAGCGTCAGGAGGACAGAGGTTCTGTCCGATCACTGCCACCTTCCCCACACAGCACAGTGCATGGAACTTAAAATACTCAATATGTAACTTTTTTAATTAGAAGGAAAAAAGGAAGGGCGTTTTAATAAACCTCAAGTTGGGATCAGCCTTAACTTTTGCATCAATTCCTGCTCTAATAATAGACTCTGGCAGTTCTGACCGTAAAGATATCCAATAACCAATAACGAAGATCTTTAATTTCTTAAAGAATTCATTTGTCGAAAGTGGTAGACATTTCTTGTAAATCTTTTCAATTTGCAAATAAATACATATCCATACTTGAAACTGCAAAGGCCAAAAAGCACAAGTATTCACAACCATACACGCAAGGGGCTGGAAACTATGTAAAAACAAACAAAAACAAACCATAATAAATGCTACGTATGATTCTAGTACTACAAATAAAACCAAACTACACAAACTACTAATTCATAAACTGTTTAAGGAAATGATCCTACAGCTAAAACCTTCATAGGGCTGTGGCTCTGGCAGGCACGCTCCAAATTCAGTAAAGGAGGCTGATGCCGCAATGGCTGCCAGGAACACGCGAGTGGAACACAATCCCAGGGGAACAAAGCATGTGGAGCGCAGCGTTTCAGCAGCCCTGAGTAATACCCCACCTGCCGTTAGGTCAAACAGTTTGGCCCACTTCCACGACGAGACAAAAGTCACTTCTGTTGCAGTCGGGGAAGCTGTTTGAAGGTTGGAAGTACTATGAGTGGTCTGAAAAGTACAGCAATAAATAAAAACTTGTTCAGGCCCCTAACATTACTGGTCAAAAATAGCCATGAATTGACAAACGTTACTAGTTGAGCTACATGCCCAGGTGATAGACAAATTGAGTTATATAAATAGGTGACCTACAAATAAAGATATCAAGAATGAATAATTAATGACAGACCACGTGGAAAAGCTATCTCACAAATTTAGAACATCAACAAATGGCACCTAATGAAACGGTTTTCAAAATACAAAGAGTAGATCTCACATTTCCATCACCTGAAGAGTAGATCTTGTCATAAATTATGTTTTCACACATCAGACTGATGGTAAAAGGTAACTCAAGCTCAGGGAACTACTTTAGTATTCTACATTTTTAAAAGTCAAACTGTTATTCATTAATAATCACAGTTGTATAAATGTAATTACTGTATTTTTTCAGTCCGTCAAAGTTGAATCAAAGTATTTTGGAAAGGAGGAGAAAAAATACCAACGTCAAGAAAAGTTTACAAGAAACGTGCGGGAGGGGAGGAGAGGCTGACAGAGGTGTTCTGTCCACATGCTAAGTCTGTTTTCCTCTTTCCCGGGGTCCCCAAGGCGCCGATTCCCACGCCCCCAAACACGTCTCCTGGCCGCCTCACCCCTCCCCACTAAGGGACTCTGGTGGTCCGGCCCTGCTGCCTGCGCTGCGGGGGCAGAGGGCTCCAGGCTGGGCAGAGCCGCTCGCGTGGGAAGGAGGTGGCCTTGCCCCCCGCTTCCAGAAAGGGCAGAGGCTGATCTCACTTCCAGCAAATGCTCTAGGGATTCCACAACATGCCACTTGCAGAGTGCTAGTTTCTTCTTTTTTGGGGGGGGGGGGGGTCCTCCTAAGCACTGCACTTATGTTCCTATAAACTTCACGGTAACCCTGCGAAGTCAGTCCTGTTATTATCTCTGTGTTACAGATAAGGCAACAGGCAGAGAAAGATTAAATGACCTGTCCAAAATCACAAAGGCCAGAAAGTGGCAGAGGCAGGGCCCAGGCCCCGAGCTCCAGACCCCGCCCTCGAGCCACTCTACCCAGCTGCCCTGAACCCCGCTTCTCTGAAATCCTATTCGGAGCACATAAACAGCAAACCAAGTAAGAAAGTAAGACAAAAAAACGAAACTGTGGTGTAAACCATTTTCTATTAAAAGTCTTACGATATTGATTTAATTACAGACTGACAATGAAGGGGGGCAGGACACGCCACCTCAAAATACGTCACTTTGGCTTAAGGGTTATTTTGAGCCAAAGGTACCAGAGAAAGCACGGGAGTAGGGAGGGTGTCCTGACCTCTCCTTTCCTTTCTGAAAGCAGGAGAGAAACTCCCACGTGAAACACGCCCTCCCGACGCCTGGAAGCTCTCATCAGGAGACCAGGGTGGAGGCCAAGGAGCCTGGGAACACAACCCTCAGCATCCGCGTCTCTCCACGCATTTCAGCTCCTTTTCCACAACTGCGCCTCTCTGCTCAACCTGGTATATGAACACTGAGGCCTCGCACTTCTCTGGGTCTTCGTTGTCCTGCAGGGGCTCCCAGGACAGGTAAAAATCTGTACACTTTTCTCCTGCTCGTCTGTCTTCTGTCAATTTAATTCGCGAGCCCAGCCAGAGACCCTAAGGGGGTAGAGGTGACGTTCTGCCCTCCCTACAGTGCAAATCTCAAAACAAATAGATGACAGGAAAGCAAAGCAAGTCAAAATAATAAAAATTATAAACTCATGGAAAATCCAGGCTCTTGGAGAGAAGGTGGCTGTGGTGCCCTCAGCTCTCTGGGTTTCAGAGCAGCCGGGAAACCAACAAACCAGACAAACAACTTTACATGGCTTTGGGATCAAAATAAGGAAGAAAAAAGGTAACATCTGACATTCACAACGATACACATGTCCATATCTAGGAGAGGAGAGGCATGATCTGATAGCAGTTGAGCCGTTAATGTGTTAAAGACCAGAGAACTGAGCCCTTTTCAGGGTGGTGTAAAAATCTGACAAGCTAGAAGGAGGTCAGGCCACACAAGTAGAGGAATACTTGCTGGATTAGGGGAGGCGTTTGCGCGGCTGGGTCCTCAGAACCCATGCTGCCTGAGCAGGACAATGGGGTCCCCCAGAGAAGCCTGGGGGGCTAGCGGGTAAGGGGACCCTGGGGCACGGTGACGACCAGACCAGGGAAGGGGTCTGGCCACACGAGAAGGAAAGCAGATTTAAGTTAAAGGGAGAACGGTTTTTCTCTGTCTCTCCAGAATTAAGGCTTATAAGTGTCTCATGCTTGTCTCAACTTAATACATGCAAAAATTCTCCAAAATAAGAAGTAACTCACAGTATCAAAGGCTGCTCACACAGTCGAAAGCCTGTAACTGGAAAAGTCTATCATACTGTAGATAAAAATACTCAAAACTTACCAACGTCCACCCTATTCTAGGCACTGAAGAATCTTTGAGGACAGAAATTTATCTACTCAATTCACTTATAACAAGAAGCTCAAGAAGTTCCATTTTTTTAATTACATAACTTATAACCATCACAATATGACATTTTAATTGCTACTCATGGTATAAACAACGTGTTACAGGTACTCAAAGCAAGACCCATATAGGGCGCTGGTGTGTTAGGATGTAGCTGGAGCCAGGTGCCCGAGATGCTGTGGAAGGTCCTTTCCCACCACATCACCACTGAAGAGGAGATTATGGCGAGAGTGAAGCACATTGACAGTCAACAGGCGGCAGACAAGTATCCCCAGGCCACCACCTCACGCTTCTTCAAAATAAGATCAAGCCTTATCCAGTTAATCATGAAAGTTACGGGTTTCACTCTATTACCTACAACACAACCAGAGGCAGTCCTTTATACCTGACATAGGTTTGTTTGTTTTTTTTAATAACAGAAATAACTTTACTTGTATTTTTATGTTACTATCAGAATTGAATTTTATATATTATAATGTTACTAGCACTGAACCTAATATATTTTTACATAATATCATATAAAACTTGCTGTACTTTTTTTTCTAACATTTTTATTGGAGCATAATTGCTTTACAATGGTGTGTTAGTTTCTGCTTTATAACAAAGTGAGTCAGTCACACGTATACATATGTTCCCATATCCTCTCCCTCTTGCGTGTCCCTCCCACCCCTCCCTATCCCACCCCTCTAGGTGGTCACAGAGCACCGAGCTGATCTCCCTGTGCTATGCGGCTGCTTCCCACTAGCTATCTATTTTACGTTTGGTAGTGTATATATGTCCATGCCGCTCTCTCACTTCGTCACAGCTTACCCTTCCCCCTCCCCATATCCTGACATAGGTTTTAATGTCATAAAACTAAGAGATTTTATAGAGAAATGGCAAGTAGAGAAAAAGTATTAATATATATTCTTACCCCTCCAAGCATCTTTCGTTTATTTCTAGTCATTTTTGCACAAGCATGTACCCTCATTGTAATGTGTCTACAAGTTTATCATCCTATTTTACAGAAAACTTAAGTCCAAAACGTTAATGATCGTGTCTGTACACTCACGTGGGAAGGTGCCCCACCCCAGCCCTACAATGGCTCCACGGATGAGAAGAGCCGGCCACGCAGACCACCAGCTGGGTCCCGGGACAGGGCCGGGACTGATGCTGAGACCCCGGCGGGGAGGAGGCTGGTCCACTGTCCCATCCTCGTCCCCAGACACCCAGCCAGGGCCAGCGTGAAGTCGCCGCCCTGGGAACAGACCACAGGTCCTGCACTCCCGGGTACCCCAGCTGGGTACCGTTTTTACACCATGAATCTCTGGCAACCTAGGAAGCCGATGGATGCTTTCTCAGAATAATGCATTTAAGGATACAAAGTAAAATATGTAAAATTACAAAGGAAACAAGTTATATATGATATAGTAATATATGCCCTTTATTTATTAGGACCTAGCAATTTGATGAAGGAAGACACTAGCAGTGAGGCTGGAAAGGTAATAAAATACACTAACCGAAACTACATTTTTCTATACGCTTATGGGCATTACTAATACGGAGGACCCTTGAAAAGAGGCTAACAAAGGGAAGGAGACGCCACGACCGGTCAGACGAGCTCAGAAGGCGCTCCGAGCGCGCCCGCGGCCCCCAGCCCGGCGGCGTCCCTCGGGCCCAGCTCTCCTGGCTGGGCCCCTGGGCCCCCACCCACCGCACGTCCTCCTCCTCTGCTCCCTCCACTCCCCTTCCCACTTCTGACACCCCATGTGCAGAGCACGCATCACAGATCCGCGGCTCATGGACATGGCTTGGCAGCCTTGGGACCGGCCCTCCAGTGCAAGCCAAGCACCACCTTCCCCTAAGATAACAGAGGCCCGCCCAGCAGAGGCCAAGTTCACTGTCTCTTCTCTAGCGCCTTCCTCTACCCTGGTCCACATACACAGCTGTTCTTCAGAATCTGCTTTTCCAGCAAGTGCACCCCAATATCCCCACATCCCAGGTGTTAACTGGGCCAAAACCAGAACTAAAAAAGCAAATCCTAAATCCCCATTCTAGCGCCTACAATAGCCAAATTAGAAACTTCTGAGATAGCGTGCTCAGAGCCTATGAGCTCTTTTGTTCCTGCATCTCTTTCTTACCCTGGTGAGTCACACTTAACTAAGAAACCTTATTCCTTTAGCACAAGAGCAAAGGCGTCAGGCCCAAGCAAGGCCCCTCATGATTCCTTTCCCTGAACCCATCTGCCCTGATAATGAATTTCCCGAGGACAAAAACAAGACTGTGTTCTTTTATACACCCCACACAGCTGCCTCATACTTTATAAAAGGAGCTCAATAAATGTTGAATGAGCAAAAGAACAACAAAGTGAATATAGGGGACTAAAGATGGCCTAGAGGCTGGATCTCCAAGCAAGAAGAAGCATTCCATATTCCTTTACAACAAAACTGAAGACGAAAAAAGTGTGAAAAACAGATGGGATACTTTACTTAAAAGAAAGAGAGAAGGAACTAAAATTCGAAACCCTCAAACCCCAAACCCCCATCCAGCCACCTACGCTGCCACGTTCAAAATTTCCCAGACAGCAGAGTGGCAAGCAATACGGTAAAGACAGAACACCAGCCCCGACACGGTCCCGTTAGGCTGCTGGTGCCCATGTTCTGACTTTTAATGTGACCCCGAGCAGGTCATACCACACACCCAGGCCTCAAGTTCTTAGCCTCTAAATGCAAACACCACCATTAAGGGCTCAAAGGAAAAGTGAGTAAAGACAATGGGAAAGGCTTCTGTCAATCTGTAGAACCCCTCTTCATTAATGCAGAAATCCACACGTGAGCCAGAGGGCTCATGCCAGGCTGGGGGGGCGGGGAGGGGGGGGGAGGAGGTATGTTTGGCCATGAATACCTCTTGCACGTTTCACTTTCCCTTTACACAAGAGGAAACACATGCCATAGGACAAAGCTGGTATTAATGTATCTAAAAAACAGCTTATTTTGTTTCTACAATTTAGATGGCCTAAAATGTTTAAGATCTGAAAGGAGGGGTAGGCCTCCTGTCCCCAACACTCAACACCATGACTCCCCAAAGTTCCAAGGGCCGCTCCTCATGACACACGTGAAGAAAAGCAGGACATCTAGAAGGCTTTGGGATGTCCACCTTTTTTTTTTTTTTTTTTTAATAGAACTGGTCGAACGTGGAAGTATTTTTGCTCCAAAACAGGCTGGAATTTCCAATTCTCTCAAAGCTATTAGGCATATGAACTGCAGATTTGGGGTTCACAGCAGTAGGGAGTGGACTGTGGGAGTTGGGCTTTGTTTCTGAGTGACCAATTTCTGCAAACTCAAGTTTAAGGGAAGATACTGGAAGTCATCCAAAATCAATCTCCTCTCAATTTCATTATTTCAGGACAAGCAGCAGAGCCTTCACACTGCACGGAACAAAATCAGTAAAAGCCAAGAACAACAGGCATCACTCTTTCAAGATCAACTCATCAGGACTCAGCAGAGGCAAACACAATGAAGGATCTGTGAGCTGCTAGAATAACAACATTTTCACTTTGTTATTCACTGGGCCCTAATCTGAACCCTATCTTCCTGTTCCAAATGCCATTTCAATATTTGAAATCTCTATAGCTGGTAAAATCACAAACACATCTGTGAATTTCTATCCCCTTAAATTAGATGAGTGTGTGACCTTTCTCTATCTGGGGTTCAGATATTCTGCATTAACATACTGTTTTCTTTTTGCATATATTCTTTGTATCCATCTGAGGCTCAATGACCCTTCCCTGGAACTATCAACTCTCGGTTTTGTTTTCAACATTGGAATGTTTAGATTAGACAGTCAGTGCACAGGGAAAACGAATACAGCTCCCACCTGCCACGACTCCCGTGAACGTATGCACAGGCCACCCCTGTGCTGACTGCGCCAGAGCATCTTGGGAGCAGCTCCGGGCTGGGGGGCACCTTTCCTAACCATATCTGGTTGCTCTCCGTCATCCTGCACCCTGGGGGAGTGGGGGCAGGGGACCCAGCTCCAGGGTGTGGAGAAGTCACTCAGCAGACACAAGGGAAAGGAGCACAGTTAGTCCTGCAGAGACGGCATTCTGCCTCAGACGCCAACCCAGCAACAAAACACGCTCACCTTCAGGATATAAAGGATCGTAGAAATAACCACCCTGGGGCGCGGCAGCTGCCCGACCCTCTGAGAGCCTTACGAGTAACTCACTCAGGACGACAGTGGACGAGGTGTTCTTTCTGACCTTCCGGGTCCCACCTCCTGATGCCAACCTAGAACGTGCCTCGGGCTTTTTCAGCACGATGGGACGACACCTTTTGGCTTTTATGCCATTCGTTTAGTGAGATTTTAAGATGCGGTAAACTCCACACAGAATAGTAAGAAAAAATGAAGATGGGCTCTGGGGTGATCAGAGCTGAACTAGAAAGCCACTTGCTGGGTACTGAATCTCTGGTAAGTTACAGGGTTGAACAATCTCACACTGCTGATCATTCAACTATCTGGGGGCTACAAAATGGCAATTTCATATGACTAAACTACACAACTAACAGGCGCCTCATTTTTCAGTAAAACTGAGATAATAGCGCCTACAGTGTAGGAGTGCATCCAGTAGTCTCACAAAAAGCTATTTCAATGTTTTTACGCAAGCTTTGTTTGTAAAGTATATTAGTAAATGTTGGGTGTCAGATTCTCGGTGAGAAACCCATGTTTTATTTTTTAAACTTCTGAAGCAAGAAAACATGATCACGGTAAAGCCACGGCTTTGTGCAAAGAACAAGAAAACAAAACTCAGGACAGAGCGGGGTGCCTCAGCCCTGGCAACACGCAGAGCGGCTGCAAGGTGCCCTCCCGTGCGCTCGGGAGCACGGCCCTGCCCCTTCCCGGGACGCCCAGAGCCGGCGAAGGGCCACGCGAAGAGCCGCCGCAGGCACCAGGCCACCTCAGGCCTGTCTGCCCACGCCCTCCTGCCCTGGGCTGTCCCGGCCTTCAGCGCTCTCCTCACCTAAGCCTGTGGATCCACCAACCAGTTCTGGGCTCACTCCTCGGACCCTGGCAGCCCTCCAGGGACAAGACGCTCGCACCTGCCTGTTATGGGTAAGACGAAGCGCAGTCCAGACGCGCCCCCGGCTCCCCGCAGCCGCGACGCCCCCGCACTGGCTCACGGGGGTCTGGGCGGCGCGCAGGTTTGCACCGGAGCCTCTTGTCTTCTCCAGGGCATCCGCCACGGACACGCGGGGCAGGGCGGTGCCCGCATTCCCGTCTGCCCTCACGACAGACGTGCTCCTCCCCTGCACGAGGGGGATATTCGCGAGGTGGGCCCCGAGACACAGCCCAGCGCCAAAGGGCCCGGCGCCCAGGAGGACACGCAAGCAGAGCACGCAGCAACCGCGACGCCACGTCCAGCCCCCTCCCCAGTGCCACAGATTTCAGGGGGTTTAGCCACACGGGGAAACCACCTCACTTCCTAACATGATTGACAACTATTTCTGCTGTTCACCCCACCTATGAAAATGATGACACGCACAGTATAACATTCAAAAGGGAGACAAGAAGTAAGATCCAAAGACACACCATGCAATCCGTGTTCGCTACGCGGCGCACACCCATCACACACAGACGCCCGCTTTCCGAGGACCCACTGCTCAAACCCGAAGCGCTCGCCGGAAGTTTCCTTCACCCGCCCCTCCCCCGATGCGCCCCACCATCCGGGAAGGCAGGCGAGGCAGCGCGCGCGGCGAGGCCACAGCCTCTTCTCTTGTCTGGCCAATCTGCTACTGGAATCTGGAGCCCCGAGTTCCGACGGCGACAGGCCGGCGGCAGCGCCAGCAGAGGGCGCTGCTGCGGGCGCGGTGGGTGCCGGGCGGCCGGGCCCGACGAGGACCAGAGCGGCTCGCACAGCCCAGGGCACGGGGTCCCTACCGCGTCCGTCCCCCCACGCTGTGGCGAGGTCACCGCCTGTCGGTGCCAAAAACCCACTCACATTTTTGGTCAAAAGTTGTAAAATTGATTCCTAAAGTTCAGTTTTCAACCGTGAAATTGGTAGGGCTCAGAGCATCTCATCCAGTGCTTTCCCAACTGGAAGTGACGGCGGAGGGTCATGAAGTCAATTTAAAACACACAGAGAAGGACACGCTGCCCCTCGTGAGGACGCGTGCCGCTCTGCGCCACTTCTGTTTTCAACACACACACGCGTGCACACTCAACACGTGTGCAGTGGAATTCTTTACAAACGTATTTCTTACTCTGGGTTCCAGTGGGCAAAAAGTTTGAAAACATTGATCTAACGTAATAGCCTTATTTGACAGATAATAAAATTGAGCCCCAAATGGTTAAAAGACTTACCCACAATTACACAGCCCACTACTGGCAAGTACTCACCCCTAACTGTTCTGCATAAGATGTCTTTATTTTACTTTATTTTTTTAAATTAATTAATTTACTTGTTTGGTTGCACCGGGTCTTAGTTGCAGCAGGTGTGCTCCTTAGTTGCAGCTCGCCGGCTCTTTAGTTGTGACATACGAACTCTTAGTTCGGCATGCACGTGGGATCTAGTTCTCTGACCAGGGATCGAACCCAGGGCCCCTGCATTGGGAGCTCCGAGTCTTAACCACTGCGCCACCAGGGGAAGTCCCAAGATGTCTTTTTTTAAAAACACATCTCCATTTTCTGTAATTCTTCAAGCCTCATAAAAAACCAGCATTTGTCTAAAACACAAAATGCAGGCATTCACAAATTTTTCAGAGAACTGAGCAAAAACCATTGAAACAATTTTTCCAAATGACTTGGCAAATCTGGGCTCTAAGGGTAAAATCACACAGAGGTTAGAAACCAGACACTGGTTTTTAATCCATACGAGATGAGACACATGTAACACAGGCAGATCCCACACAATGCCAGGCACTTGATGAGAGCTAACGTCCTCCTGGGTCACACCTCTTTACTTTCCCATCACACAGCCTGAGCGCAGATGGGTCCAGATCACCAAGACAACAGAAAATCTCCCAGGACATCTAAGCTAACTGCCCCAAAGCCGTATGCTCATTAAATAATTATCAATAACAATTAAAGCATTTTTAGATAATCTCTAACTCTGTAAGTATTTGTGACAGCCCTAAGAAAACACAAACACCACAGGACATCTTGAGTTACTCTAATGGGTTATAAAATTAAATTAAATGGGCATAACAACTGTTTAGGAAGTAAGAGCAAATCAGAAATGCTCAATCTGAAACGTCACTTCGCAGGATGAGCCGGCTGCCTCTCTGACCCTGTGGGTACTTTGAGGGAGCCGGGGCTGAAGGTCCCATAGATGCTCAGACAGCATGTTTGCCTTGACTGACAACAAGGTCTCCACTTTCTCATCCGACTTCGGGCTCTCTGAGTATTCTTAAACGTGACCATAGTCTATCGGGCAAGCCCATCATCAAGTAATTTTAAGGTTATCGTGTAGTTATCATCTGCTAGTGATTCCTGACAGATATACCCTCGTGGAGGTCTATTTTTACCAAAAGATTCCAGTTACTTGGGGGGCAGGCATTCTCATGTCCCACATTAACAGAAATTATTTCAACTTGAAGAGAGAGAAACAACTAATGCTAAAATAAACAGTACTCAAGGTTCAATAAATCATAAGTCAGTCACTCAAAATTATATGTCTCGAGGACAGTTCTGGGTAGAGAAAACCAAATTAAGAAATAGTTTATCAAATGCCCTCTAGATGTGAAATACTGTGCTAGACTCTATATTTTAGGTAAATGCAGGCGACCTACTTTTCCTGACTAAAGTCTCAGGCCAGATGATAAAAATTACTCTCGATCACATAACCTCAACCTCTCCCTTCATCCTTGTGGGTACTTTCCACACAAACCTACGTACTTCCAAGTACCTCTACCGGTGACATAGAGGTCCCTGCATTTCTGGGTCGGGAAGGTTTGAGGGAGGGAAAAGGTTTCCTAAATATCACATAGACCATAATAAACCAGTGAACCAGGGGCAGTCCTGTACATACACCGTTGGGAATGAACTGGTGGTCGAACACTGGAGAAGCTGCTTATTTGTTCAAGCGGCAGATGGAGACCCAATTTTCCAACCTCTAAAATTGCTACCAGATCCTAGATTAGTCAATTACCCTTCATTTCACAGCAAGTAGCTATAATAAAATAATCCAAATAAAATTTTTGAATTCAGCTTTCCAGAAGCAAGAGTGTTGGTTTACACACAGATTGAGCAAACTAGAGTGGCTATCCCCTTCATCAGAGACTTTCTAATGTGACTGAAGGGAAAGAACCAGCCTTGCAATTAGTCACATAAAACCATAACCAAATTCAGGAGTCAGTACAAAATCTAGCAACCCTATCATTTTTCAAGGTCTTACCAGTTTTTCCAGGCAAGCAAAGAAAGCCTAGGAAATATCCCAAACTAACATGTTCACACTTAGAAAAGTTTGCCTCTTCTACAATGTTTAACCGCTGTCAGGGGATCCTTAGACTTATGAACGTATTCTCTCTTCCTTAAAGCAAGCAAAATCTGTTTTTCTTGCCTTAGACAACTGCAGTCCCACTCCCATGTCCGCATCTTCCCCTCTTTCCCTTCTACCCATCCCCCCAGATATCTGTAACAGGGGTCACACTCTTTTCATTTTTCTCTCACTTTGATTTTCTTTCACTATAGCTCTTTAGCCTCACGAATCGATCAAGCTTGTTTTCTCACCAAATCAAGTAAATAACTGAAGGATGATGTCCCTAATTCAAGGTGAAATGACGATATGACTCCACGCCCACATCCTCAGCAGTCCTATGCTCTTACTTCTAACTTCTCTCACTTCTTCACACGTCAATCTCATCAGAGGAACAAAGTCTACCATGAATTTTAGACATTTACAGAAACACTCAAACCCAGTATCTGCCCTACCTAGCGGGCTGTGGTAGCTGCACCGGCTGAAAACACATCCCGTCCCAAAGGCAGGCTTCTCTTCTTGCAGAGTTGACAGCCGGAGGCCACGCCGCTGACAGAGCCTAGAACCACCGGGGTCAGGCGGTTCACCCAGCAAGCCTGCGTCTTGAGGCGGTAGCTCTTTCTGTCTGAGCACTGGCCTTCCTGCCTGGGGGGCAGAATCTATAAAAAGCAACCTGGCTTCCCCTTGCTCTTTCCATCCCTCTACTAGAAGCAACACAGTTCAAAGAAGCACCTGGTCTCGCACAAAGAAAATCAGGCGCCACGTAACCCGGTTCCCGTCATTCTGACACAACAGAGACACTTGACTAAGATGCAGACCTTCCAAAGCACACGGGCAGGGTGGCGTCTCCACTGAGATCTCCAGAAATAACCAACCCAGAGAAGCGGGGTTGCTGGTCTTCCCCAAAGCTGCTCTCTGCAGCCCTCGGGGGCTGGGAAACTCCTTCCAGGAGCCCGTGAGGAGGGCCACCTCCCAGCACTGGCATACTTCTCACTTCCTATACTAGACATTTTAAAGAAAGCTGTTGATAGACTGTATTCTGCCTGCACACATCAGTTCAGCGCACTTTCTTTCCCTCCGGGCCGCGTGCTGGCCGAGAATCACACGATGAAGGGGCAACAGAGTGGACTTCCAGGCCCTTGGTGGTCGAGATTATGAAAGAAGGGCTCTGACGAAGAACGCGCGGGCTGACTGCAATAGTTCCCCTTTTAGGGCATTATTGTTGCCATGTGTTTGCTGCTGTCTGGAGCAATAAAAAAGCTCTGAAATATTTGTCTGTGTCCTTCATGGACTCAGGAGTTTCCATAAGAGAAATCACTTGGAAAATTACAATATTGCTCCAAATAAAATATTAACATAAAAAACCTGTTGAAATGTTGAGCTAAAATACTAAAGAATTATGACCACAGATGTAATTTATGAGGATCTGAGGGCCCCAGCCTCACAAAGGCTTTTCCACCCCTGAGAGGCCACGTCTGGGACAGTTCCCCACACAACACAGACCTGCCAGCCACGGAGAACTGGTCTCGGGACCCCCGGATGCTCGGACAGAATAGATCAGGACGACAAGGGAGGGGCACTCTGCGATTCCATCCGGAACAGAAGCACATTTCATAACCAAGAGCCAGCCCTTACAATTTTATCTACAGAAATTAAAATTATTTCTTTCTTCTGTATGAAAAATATAGGCACTTTTTCCCTCTTTACATCATCCTAACTGTAGAGTGATTTCCTCCAGTCGAAGGATTTTGGCCTTGCCACTAAAACAAGTTACCAGAAGTAATAATTACCTACAGGAGAGGAGGTTAGTGCGACATTGGCGAAATAAGTCATCTTTCGGTAGCCGTGAGTGCTCTTCAAACTTGACCTTAGGGGAAACCTTCTCACTAAGAAAATCTCCTACAGAAGACGTTAACTTGCAGTCAGGCCCAGGATTTGGTCTTTCAAGTCTGAGGACGGGTTACTGATCCTCGATGCCCGGAAGCTGCAGGCGCTCAATAACTGCTTTGCATCAGCACTTACCCACGTGCGCCCTGAGCGGCACTGCCTCTCCTCTGGAACAGAAAACAAGCTCCGTGTCTTGAACTTTTAATGATCCCAAGACCTATCACAGTTCAACTCTTTGTTCTAAAATATTATCAACATCAAAGAAGCTGTTATTTTTGCCAAAATTTTAGATTGAGTGAAGTCTCCGTAATCAAGGTAGATTATCTATGTTGCCCAAGTTTTGTGTCCTAAGAGTCTTGTTGGCATTTCTGTATATACTCTGTTGACATATTTTGTTTACACAAGTAAGGTCTTTGTTTTTCCTAACCCCATGAGAGCTGAAAAAGGAACTTTGGACGTAACAATTAATTCAGTGTTTATCTGCTTTACTTGTCTGCAAAGTAATATAATCCATTCATACACCGGAATGGAGAAAAGAGAGGGGGTTAAAAAGGTCAAAAGGAGAAACAGAAGCTATAATAAAGTGCTGTGACATGGAGTATTAATTTTACAGATGAAAACGCTATGGAAGAAAAAGGCCAAGTGAGTGTCTTGCCAAGGTTACAAGGCTAAATTAGTGATAGTAGCGGGGTCAAGAGTTAAAAAACCCTGCAGTCAAGAGCAGAATGCGGAGGATACGGTAAGTGTTTAGTTAACGCTTCTAGAAGTGAACGAAGTGACTCATTTGCAAAAAGAAAGTCTGGCTAGAAGTTAACTCTTCTGTAAAAATGGCAACGGTAGGAATCTGCCTGCCTGCACCAGAAGGTCTGCATAAAGATAAAGGGGGACAGAAAATACATGGAAATGTCCTGCAAAGCAAAGGGCACCAGCTGGCGTAGTGTTCCCCCCATCAACCTGCCCCTGCCTAACAGCTCAGGCCTTCTTTCAGCAAAGCTGTTATCTGCTTTCTCTGAGCCACCGATTCACTCGGTGAACGTTTATTGGATGACTGTATGCAGAAATCACTGCATGAGGAGCCAGGGCCAACGGTAAAACAAAACAAAAGAACTCTCCCTTCAAAGAGCTTCTAGCGGACTTCCCTGGTGGCGCAGTGGATAAGACTCCGCGCTCCCGATGCGGGGGGCCCGGGTTCGATCCCTGGTCAGGGAACTAGATCCCACATGCATGCCACGCCTAAGAGTTCGCGTGCCGCAACTAAGGAGCCCACGTGCTGCCACTAAGGACCCCACCTACCGCAACTAAGACCTGGTGCAACCAAATAAATAAATATTAAAAAGAAAAAAAACAAAGAGCTTCTAGGTTAGTCCAAGGAATAGTAGCCTAGGGTGCAATGAACCATGGGAGTAAAGGGCTCTCAACCAGGCCCCAGTTCCCAAGACCTCAGCCGCCTTCATACAAGGAAGGAAGGTCTAGCTGTGGCCAGACCACAGGGAACTCAGATGGGTATTTCATCCAGAAACTACTGAAGGATTGCAAAAAGGGACTTAATTAGCCTGAACCTAGTTTACTATTGAATTTGGGAAGAGAAAATGAAATTAAAGTCAACCAGAAGGCTCTAACAACAGACTGTTTGTGAGATGGTAAGGAAGAACCTGTCCAGATCAACAGCACCAGGAGCACAAAGCTGACGCTCAGAGGGTGGCATCCAGTGAGGACACTCTGAGCCAGGACAGAGACGAGGAAGGGAGAGTGGGCAGCAAGGAAGAGAGAAGGGGGTGGGGGGGAGAAGTGTGTACAAAGCACAGAGAGAAGAGAAGATGCAGGAAGAAGGTCTCAGTAGAAACTACTTTTCCTTGAGTGCCTGGTTATTTTCCACTGTGTGCTGCTCATTGCCTTTGTAAAGTCGTTTGTGAGGCTGACTTGTGTGACCTTCCTCCAGAGAGGAATTTTGCTAGCTTCTGTCAGAAACCTAAGGGTTCTAAAAACTTGTGAATGCCTAAAACTAAATCCTGGGCTTACAGTTTTCTGGACGACCCAGGTGATGTGATTTTTGGATGACAGTACACTCGAGGGCCTCCTTAGGGTTACACCTTCTCAGGAATTTCCCTCCACTCAGCTCTGCTGAGACCAGAGCAATTTTCCTGTGGAACCCTCTGAAGGTGGAACTAGGGTTTCCATCTAATTCATCCTAAGCCTAGCGATAGGCCCTTTGATTTCTGTCTCATCACATAAGACTGTCAAGCTGAAGTTCCAGCTGGCCGAACAGGCAAATGCTCTCAGGATTAAAACAGCCTGAACATGTGGCTTACCTCTCCCACTTTTCTGATAACTGCTTACAATCTTGTTCACTCTTCAATTATTTTAAGGAAATTTAAGATATTCTTTATCCTGTATTTTTAGTTGTTTTCAATAGACGATTTAATACAAATAGTCTAGCCTACCATATCGCTGGATATACAACAAAACAATGAATTCAAATCTCTAGATACAGAAAGTACTACAGTAAACTAAGAAAATATCTGGTCCAAAATCTCCTGGAAATAAGAAGGCAACAAGTATACTAAATTCCTACACTCAGGAAAAAAAAAGTATTTACAAAACTGAGATTAACACAGTCACTTGATAGTTATAAACAAAATTATTTACCACTAAAAAACAGATTATTTTATTAGGCCAGTCATGAGCAAATAAAGAGAAAATACTCCTAACAATGTACATCCCAAATATCAACACATCTCTTAAATTTTCAATGCAGCATTCAACCTGAATAAACAATAGATTTTAAAAACTCGTAAGTTTATAAAATGACCTGCTTTACATTGCTTTCTAGGACTTCAATCACAAGCTAGAACAACAAAATCAAAAATCCTTGTTTCTCTATCTTAATTATAGTGGCATGAAACCCAAAAGTTTTTGGAATAGCATTTTGATTTATACTGATACTAGTTCAAATTAAAACAAATATTTCAAAATATTTGAACTCTTACTATAATGTTTATAATGGCATAAAATAATTTGAACAACTCCTCCACAACCAAAGTGGAATATATACTTTAGAGTATCAAAGAAGGATTTAACTGAAGTTTCAAGGTCTCATCACTTATTAGTTCAAACTATCAGCCTAACAGAACTAAAAGGAAAAATGACACTATGTTCATTATGTGATTTAAGTATAAAGCACTGCCATGATAAACATTTGGAAATTCCAAGCTTTTATAAAAGCACCCTTTATGTACAATATCAGCATTCATCCCTTTAGGGTGTACGATGTGAACTGCCTCAGGGGGATTTATCTCATTTCGTTCTCACCGTACTCTCCACTTCTGAGCTGCCAACTAAATTGCTTCTAGGTTTATAGCATAGGCGACTTCATCATGTTTAGCCGGAATTGCTTACTTTTGAAGTACGCTGATAGAGAGCCCAACGTGCCCTGAAATATCCTCACCAGATGTTTGGATGGATGGGAAACCAACACGTATCAAAAGGTGACCCCCAAATACCACTAAGGATGTATAATACATCCTCATACATTTAACAAGTTCAGCTGACCAAAACACATTAAAACATCTTCAGGGGAACTGAACTTAATTCTTACATTTTTTCCATTGCTAGGTATTCAAATTCTATTGTTTTCCCTTTTCTCTTTTTTCCCCCCTTTCACAATCTCCATAAATGTCAAGTCATAATGAGCTACAAGTACAGTTTAAATACATTTAATATGACTTGACAATGGGACAGTTGGATATCGTTAGCAAAACAGTCTTCACAATGTTGGTCTGAAAACTGGAAGTTTAGTCACTAGAACAAAGAAAATCGTAGACTTCTTTCCACACCAGCCAGGCCAAGCCTAGCAGAGAATATTTAAGTCCAAGCATTATACTTTAGGAAGGATAAAGACCAATGGTAGACGCTGGACAGATGAGAACCAGGGCAGCCCGGGACCCTGACCCTGACAGCAAGAGTGGCTCCAGGAAGCGGGCTGTGGTCCTCAGGAGGGAAGGCTGGACCCACCTGGGGGGGGCTGTCCCCGCGGGGATAACCGCCCTTTCCAAATCGAGAGAGGAGAAAAAAATGTGACAAAATAATTGGATTTGCTTCGCATGGTTCCTAAGGAAAAAACTAGAAACAACGGACGTAAAACCAGCTACCGGGAGAGAGAGTCTCAAATAGAACTGTCTGAGGATGAAATGGATGAAACCACACTCTCGGGGTACGTGTGTGCTTCTCACCGAGTCACCGGAGCACCCCGTGCAGTCAGCCTCGGCTTGAGCTGCTCTCTCAGAACCAGTGCCCTTCTTTGACCACCTGGCGGAATACGGCTTCAATCTTTCTAGCCCAAACGCGGCCCCCCTTCTGCAGTTTCCCAACACCGCCCCTTCTTCCAAACCGCCATCACCTTTAGAATTAATCGTCCCTCATCCAAGATCACACACACTGTCCGTGTCCTTCTACAAAGGGATCACATCACTCACACTGAAGTGTGGGAGCAGAGAGAGGGGCTACATCATCATCTTTTTCGGGGGGGGCGGCACCTGGGCAGGGCCTGGCATAGTTTTAGCGCCTGTCATGTTGTTGGCAATAGATGTGCTTTGAAATGCAGAGAAGAGTCAAATACCAGACGCAGACTCAGACTAGATGACTTTTTTGAAGACACTGAGAGTCTATAGTTGTAGGAAATGTAGAGACACGCTTACAGCCTCTTCCCAGCGAACACAAGATGTTCTACCACTGATACCCCTATAGGTGAGCACGGAAGAAAGAGATTCCACAAACACTCCCTTAAAATGAAATAGACCCAGAACCTGGTGCATTCCACTGGAGAGTAAAAACAAAAAGGTCACCAAGAACTCCGTAGGTAGAAGTTGGGAATTGTAGACATTCCAGAAAAAAGAACTACTTTTAATTTAATGGCAATATAAATGATATTCTAAATGCAGCAGAATGTTTGATGGATAAGGAAAGATATTGGAAGGCTGTCAGGAAATACAGAGAGGTGTGTGTATTAAGCCAATCCTTATGATTATACAAATTTATAGAACAAAAATTATTTATTATTCCACTTTCTCGGCTGTATTTTGAACCTGCCCATTGAAACATGCCAAAACTATGAAAGTAGGGCAAAGCAGGAAATCTATAGTCTCACCACCAACTCTGTTTCCAATGTTACCAGTCTTTCCAGATGTAACCAAATGGACTGAGAATTAAGTTCAAGCATATTTAGCCTCTGCTAGTCCTGTCGGGCATTTAGAAATCTCTAATTTAAAAAGAAAATAGGTCTACAAGACCACAAAACATTTTTTTGTATTTAAAAGACAATTAAAAACTTGAAAAAATACAAATAAACAGACCCAAAATCTGTTTTTTGTATTATGTACTCTAGTTTTTGTAAAATAAGAAATAAAAAATGATGAGAAAACAAAATCGTAGATTTGTCTTAAAACATAATGTCAAAGGTGTTTCACCTGGTCAGGACAGATTCATCTAGTCCCCTAACGAGAGGGAGTAGTTAACAACTATAATAGTACCTCTTAGAGACAGTCAGGGAAAAGATCCAAACAAATAAGAAAAATGCATGAGAGATCACTTTAATTATAATGTCCAATATAAATGTAAAGTTACAAAGTCATTCTGCATGATTCTTCAAATTGAAAGACACGTAAGATTATAGTCATTGAAATACTGCTTATTATTTTAAAAAGAATTATTTTATAACATTTTAGTTCTAAAAATGACACAAAATTGAATGCATATTATGAGGCCATGGAATTCAACAGACTAGAAAGAAAAACATTTAAAAAACACAGTAAAACATAGGTTCCAGTGTTAAGATTTTAAATAATTTTTTTTTTGATTTTCCAAACTTTCTCTGATGTTGTTGCTTTTGTAACTTAAAAACAAGATTTTATTCAAAAAATTTTAAAAGACCTGGTATAATGGAAGAAAAGTGCTTAAGGGAGAAGACACTTCTCAAGAAACAATCCTGTGCTAATTCCCAACGACCTTCTGGCCTAGATAAAGTTCTTCATGACACCTTGTCAACAGGATAATCAAAGGCAGGCCCTTTGAGAAAACAGGGAGATTCTAAATTGTCTAACTGACCGTCCCAAGGGGGCTAAAGGCCAACACTGACGCTCATCTCTGGGGAACCTCCTGCTTGACGCACCAAGGGCTTTGCTCAAGTCTGTTCTGTTCAACATACACGCCAGGGAAGTGGACACAGACTTGGAAAACACACTGAGCGCACTAGAAAGTGATAACGCTAGAGACTGCAGCTATACTGAACACTGTATCACTGAATAAAACTTTCAATTTGTTTAATCACTACAGACTGGAAAAATTTAACTTAGATCTATAAGATGGCAACTTAAATCTGAAGCCCTCCAAGAGGTACAAATATTAAATTATAAAAGTAGGGCAGAGGGGAGACACAGTTAATGGGCCAAACATCTGACAGAAACTTAGGCATTTTAATTGTCACCCAACAGCACAGTACAACGGCCAATAAAGCAAGTAAGAGTTTAGTCTGCACAGAAGAGAAGATGGTGGCCCGGGGGTGCCATCTGCTTTACTAAACCCACATTTTACAAGGGACTTGAATGAAATAAGCACTCAGAGAAAACGGGGCAGATTTAAGGCTATATTCAACATTATAAGCATAAGTTATGTAAGGAGAGGGGTAGACACCTCGGTGTAGTTTGGTGGTCTGAGGACAGCAAGCACCAATGGCACAGAGGATGAAAGAAGCAGGTGTGGGCTTAAGACAGCGACGTTTCTGACAAGCCTGGTGAAGACAATCGGCTCAAGGCTGAGTGTCCAGACAGAAGCACGGAGGAGCTCATACCCAGTCAGGGAGGCGACGGCAAAGACACCTGCACCACACAAGAGACAAGAAGGATTACCTGTAAAATCCCATGATTCGTTAAGCCAACTAAGGTACAGTACAGGCACAACTATGCCAACACTGAAGACAGATTTCTGCATGGAATTTTCTCATTAAAAATAAGACAATTGGTCATTTCCCCTGGTTTGGAATTCTGAAGCCATGGACCAGCTGGCACGCTCCCTCAAAGCACTGCACTCAGGCATCCAGCTTTACAAGGCAGCACAGACGGCCACAAGTCGCACAGAGTACACTTAACCCCGAGGTCCCTTCACCCCAGGCTGCACCTTTCAGGGGCCGCATCACACAGCCGCGGTGTCAGCGCCCTGACGCAAGCACACCTGGTCCTGGCCACGCTACCACCCTCCGTCAGACAGTGTGTACCGCACCGGGCATCACACGTTCACCCAGCATGATAACAAAAGTCATTGTACAAAGGAAAGAAATCAAGTACCCGGCGGGCCACAAATGTGGCATCAACCTCAGCAGATACTGTCACAGGAAGAATGTCTACAATTCCGAATTTTATTTCACTTAGATTTTGATACGTGCACAAGAGTAAAATACGACACAAACCTATGTCTCAATACATCTAAATGAACTTTTCAATAAGTAAAAAATAACAGAATTTTAAGCTGTAAGAAAGAATTGTGTCATAGTTTTTAGTTAGAAAAGCTTAGTCTTTCCCAATGGTACATAAAATAAATAATAATACCTCTGAAAGTCAGTGGTGTCTTGGATTCAATGAAATACAACATGTTTCTTGCAAATTTGGTGTGTATTTTAGACTACATAGCCCTTTATTTGTACTCTATCTGTAACAGAAGGGAATTCTAGAATTGTGGAGTTGGAAGGAAACTTGGCGGTCACTTGGTCTAACTCAATCTAGTATGTGAATCCTTTCAACAATATATAGCGGATGACAACTTCCAAAGAAGCTGGAAGATTCCCATCAATTGTGGAACCTATCAGAGAAAGCATGCAATCCACAAGAGGATTTCTCAAGCAAATCCCATAAAGCACCCCCAAAAAAAGGTCTGACCTAAGAAAATTAAGATTTATGTTCAGCGAAGGACACCACAAAGTTAGCACAGAAGTGACAAACTGGAATAATGTATTTGCAACATATTTAACTGATAAAAGATTTATAGGAATTCCTATAAATCAGCAATAAAAATGGTAGAAGAACCGAATGGACAAAGAATAGGAAAAGGTATTTCACAGAAAGGAACACCCGAATATCTAACGGCTACATAAAAAGAGTTCATCCCTGTTATCAATCAGAGATACAGCTATGACATTATATAATTGTCCTCTAATTTACAGGATAAAAGTATAGATTTTAGTATTTAGTAAAGTGGCACAGAAAGTCTATTAAAAAGAACCCCACATGAATCATTTTACAAAGTAGATTTTCATTTTATAGTTTAAAGTTGTAATCCTATTTGTTTTCTAAATTAAGGTTTATACACATCAGCTTGTTTTGAAGCAGCATAATACCTTTACAGAGAAATAAAGTATATTTTATGATTTCCAAATAAATATACATATATATCTCATTTCTTTTATTACTAGAATTTCCTTATGTTTTAGAAAACACAACAAACTTGTAAACTTGAGCACAGTTTAAGCACAACCCAGTAGGGGAAATATTCACTGTGTCTGTTTCAGAAATAAAAATCTTAACGTTAACCGTGCAAATCACTACATCAATGGTTTGCCATTTTAAGGAAAATGACAAGTTGGGTGACAGGTATTACTAGGTCAAATGCAATTCAAATCACTAAGGACAACATATTGTTAGTTCTAGAAAATATTTCAGTAGGCTCTCAGGCTACGAAGGTCACGTATTGCTCACTGCTTCCAGGACTAAGCAAAAGAAAGGGGGAAAAATAATTCTCACCAGCCTGGGAAAAGTAAAAACATCTTCGACGACCTGCGTCAAACAAGGAGGTTCCCAATTCAAACAGATGGATATCAGTTCTGAAGTAGAGTTATGTCATGAAAATCCCAAGCAAGTCACATGATCCTGCCAAAAAAGCCAACATCCGCGTATATTTAGTTGTGTGTATACACACATCTAGAGACCACTTTAGTTAGTGATTTAGGTTTCATATTTTAAAATGTCCATATATTTAAGAGTCAAAGAGTAAGTTTTTTGTCTTCTTTTAAAAAGACAGTTTCTGAAGAAAGATATATATTGTGCGTATACTGACGGGCAACGTGAATCTACTTTACAGGTTTCATCTTAATGTTACCACGCTGTGCACAATACACAGAAAATAATGCTATTTGAAAGGAAAAGGAAAAGGAAAAATAAACTATGCAAGTTTGCAAGTTGAAGGTAATAAATGAGCGAAAGAATTGCAAGAATATCCAGAAGTCCAAAAGAGGCTGTTCCAGACCATGGGATTTTCGGAATCTGAAAATTTTGTGTTTTCCTACTTTATTATTATAGGTAAGTGTACACACAACTCCCCAGAGGATAACGTCTGGCCTATTGTTTTTGAGGGCGAGCAAAACAGATGGTTCTAGTCAAAGTGCTTCCCTAGCCCCCGTCTCACCGGCTATCTGCTGAGGGTGGTGGCACGGGGGTGGCCGGAGGGAGATGAATGCTGCTGGGGAGGGAAGGGGGGGTTTAAATCAAAACGGACAGGTAGAGCAGTGAGGGGTGGATGGAATGTAAATTATGTTTGGCTTTAAATATCAGAGTTTTAATGTTTTATTAGTAATAAATCCACCTTCTCCCCCCTTAAACTGCTGTCACAACATGTATTAGTGGCCCCTGACAAATGCTTGAAATCTCTGCCATCATTATTACACAGGAAAGGCTTTGAAAGAACTCCAAGCAATCCATCCATGTCGTACTTTGACAAAGCAAGTGAAAGGCAATGGGGAGAGAAGATTTAGCTCTGGAGAAGGAGTAAGAAAGCCTTAACTCTAGCCCTGGTTCTGCCCCTCAAAACCTAGAGGGTGGACCCAAGGCAAGGAGCTGAATTTCTTTGAGATTCAGTTATCTGGTACGTAAAATGAAGGAATTAGATCCTCCAGTTACAAAAGAAGGTAGCCAGCGGTCTAGATGGCTAGGGTGGCGACAACAAAAGAACTGTCAAATAGATACAATGTTGCCAATAATTACTCTCCATAATTAATTTTCAAGTATTTTCTAATCAGTGCCACAACTTGAAAAGAAAAGAAACCTTCAACAAGCTACCAAAAGATGAGAAAACACTGTATAAAGCTGATTAAATATTTTCTTATGTTAGTAAAACCAAATAAGCTAGGATGATATTTTTTAAATTACACCTAAGTTATTTTAATAAATGCTCTTCAAATAATGAAAATTTAGTCACAAAGAAAGTAATCTATTTAAAAATTTTAAAGCTTTTATTGCAGCTAGCAAAAGACAAGGAACAATCTAAGAATTTGTATGTAATTTATAACTTCAACTAGAAACAAATTCTTAAATACTTATAGTAATTGCACAGAAGAAAGGTGGGGAAAAGTATTTACATGATTATTTGAGTTACACTTACAGCAATCCCTGCACAAAACTTTTAAGATTTCCACAAGTCATATAAGGAAACTTATAAAAAGCTCAGAGTAATTATTTTAGGAATGCCCTAACTGGGGTTAAAATATTCATAAGACGGATAATAAGCTTCAAAAACCAACCTAAAAACAAGTTTGCCACCTCGAACGCATGAAACGTCACTAAATGGAAAAGGAATCGGGATGACTTAAAAATAATTGAACCTCTGCTAGTTATAATGTTGGAATCTTTCACTTGGGAATACAATAAATACAATCACAGCTAAGAGGAAAAGACGTGTTTTTATTAGTATGAGGTATCTTTCTCTGATGTTTATAAACCCTAGGAATAAATGACAGTTCCTTTCCAAATAAAATATGAACAACAACAAAAAAATCTTGGAAATTAAAACATTTAATTATTTTTTTTTCTGCCAGATGATGAATTCAGGCTGTGCTAGTAAAATTATAATGTTGGCTTTTACAGATATATTTTTTAAACTTTCACTTTTTGTTTTCTAAAATCATTGTCTATATTTAACCACTACATTTCTCATTATAAACTCCCACTTAGCGTATATTTAGTAGAGTTGCCAATACGGATGTGACAAACTCATTATCCCACAAATCAAACATCTAGTTTCCACTCTTCTGCATTACATTTTTTAAAAGGTAGAAGTCTACTCTAGATTAGGATTTCAAATATTTCTTGAGAAAACCATTTATACTAAAATCTGTCCACTGATTCTTCCCCAAAAGTATGGTTTTGAAAAGAGACTGTTTGAACTTTTCATCCTTAGCTTTTATTACACTTATGTTTACATTAGACAAGACGTACAATTTACATTGATAAGCGTAACACTACTGCAAAAACAAATCATATCATCATTGAATTTTAGGGTGGAAGAGATCTCAGAGAGCATCTGACCTAACCCTTCCTTCCCAAAGCCTCACCCCCCATTTTACAGATGTGGAAACTGAGGCCCAGAGAAGTTGCACGTTTGGTTCACGAGTTTTGCTTTGCAAGACTAAAAAGGCTCTGGCTAGTCTAATTCCTTCTATTTCTTCTCATGAAGAAAAAATACCCTGTGCTAGTATTTACAATGCTTTACATTTCAATATATTGATCACACACATAAGATCAATGAGGCTTAAATCATAAAATAATTATATAATTAAAACTGGGTTAAATAAATACATATCTATAAATTTTTCAATATAGTGAAATCCTTAGTTATCTTTTAGATTTATCACAAATTTCTAAGAGACAAACAACTTACAAATTTTCAGACATTAGCCACATTTAAATATGTGTTTTCGTAATGTCTTAATTGTTCCAACAACCAATATTTTCATCATTATAGTGATGTTTCATGAACATATCTGTATACGCAACAAACTATCTCACTTAATTTTATGAAGCTCTGTTCATAAAGGTCTAAAGTCACAATACAGTTTAAGTAAAGTACAGATTATTCATAAGGGATTTGACAGGTGACAACAAAACATATGTCTTTAGTTTAACACAGATGGAAGACTGCAAATAAGAAGTCAATAACAGCAACAAAATCTGCATAACTGAGAAATCATGATATTACAGAGCACGTCAGGTCACAGAGCGAATACTAAACAAACAAACGTGATTGGAACACTACACGAATGTCGTGTGCTAACATCTGGAATTAAGATCTACTGCAGTGGAGAAAATGAGGTGCCCCTGCAAGTAAAGGTAAGCATTAAACCTCTGCACTTCGTTGTTGTTTTACACGGAGAAATGTAATTCTTATCTCACTAAAAATTCTCATCTGTATTAGTAATTGCAAGACAATGAGTAAGCTGAGTCAAAACTCTTTGTAAACTTATATTTTATTATTAAAGAAGACAAAATTAACCTGCAATGTTTCTATTAAATATTTCATAAGCATATGAGCTGACATTGAGATTTCTTTATTTTTTTAATGTGACACTGTTTGTGTCAAAATTTTACTGAAATGTTTTTACTGAAAGCACTAAACGTAATTTATGCTATATTGTAAAGAACGAAATTTCACGGTTTGCAATTTAAAATCTTTGACCAGATAACTGCGAAACCAGGATATTTATGTTGTCAGTTAAAATACATCTTTTCCCAAATGATATATCTATAAATTCTTTCAGAATTAGGATGGCAGAACACATATGAAACAAAGAAAAAGAAAATTCAACGAAGCTTGTCAAAAGAGAAAACTTGAGAAAAAATGACAAGCTAATATTTCACACTTTAGAGACTTTTTAAACTGTGTTTTATGGATTAGTCTCTGGACCCTGTGCCAATAAAGCTGCACCACCAAGACTCATCACCATAAGAGATGTTCAGCTTGAGAAGTAGAATCCTCAAGAGGAAACCGAGAAAATGAAGCAGGCAGAGAGAGACAGAGAACTAGAGACATCAAATCCATGTGGCATCATTCCCCAAAGAATACAAACGACGGGCAATACAATTATGAACGTAAGTAAGTGTTCAATCCAAAAATAAAGATGCAACCTGTAAAAAAGAAAAAAGGAATTTTTAAAAGGATAAATTTGGGGCCAAAGTTGGACTTCAGGCATTTATATTAAATTAACTAAATTTTCCACTGATTATTAATACTTCACGAAAAAAGCAATGGTCACGTGAGAAAGCAGGCTTTGGGATCAAAGTCCCTCCTGTCTAGCATACAAATAATTTTAGAATATTTACATATTTTTAAATATTTTTATCAAATTTTTTTAAAGCACAATTTGGGCAGAGTTAGAATGAAAAGCTAAGAATTAAAAGAACAAATACTGTGACAGTATAATCCTAAATAATGGAGTGTACTCTATTTTACTGATCAACTAGAATGCCACCTAATTAATTACATGGAAGGTAACACAATTCAAAAAAAGAAATACTCAAGAGAAGCATTACATAAGCTATCATTATATTATGGTACAAATTTTCAAACAGCTAAGATTTTGTAAGATTCATTTTACAAATGTAAAGCCATCACAAACCACAATTAGTTATAAGATGCAAAGAAAATCTTGAAAGACCTCTATAACTCACATAAAACCTGTTCCTCGGTTTTAAAGTGCATTAAAAGTTATTTATAAAGTGCATCCTTCCTAAAATCCATTTAAAAGGTTGTAAGCAAACTGAAAATTTTTAAATTATTCTACATTTAATTATTTATGTAAAATAGTCACAACTTATCAAGGAAAACTGATGTGCTGATGGTAACATGAAGAAAATCAGTGTATTAGTTTGAAAACAATGTTCTTCCGTGAAATGTGCCTACTCTAGACATGATTCTTTCAAATCAAGCAGCTGGAGGAAGTGGTGTTGCAATATTGTCCTTTTTTTTGAAAAAGGTCACATAAATAATCTGCAAGGTACTCTTCCACTAAGAAAAAGCGCATGGTCTAAATCTAATGATGACCAAAGAGGGACAAAAAGTATAAAAGAAAAAGTATACAGGCACCTGAAAAACATACTATGTTCTTCTGGCTAAAAGCTGTTTTCAAACAGCACATGGCAACCTAAAACAAATGATACATATATTTCATTCTAAATCTAAAACACATATAATTGATATTTTGATAATGCTTTATGAAGAAAGTTATATATAACTGTCACTAATTCAAACAACACAGGCTTTGATTTTAAGAACTATATGATGGTGAAAGTTTGTCTCATAAAATGCCGTTTTATTAATTAAATTGAAAGCTCACAAAATTATAAAATAATTACATGTTTAGGATCAAAGTCAAATTTGGATTATTTCAAACCTTTCTTAGTTCTTGTATTTCCACAGCCCACACTACTAAAAAAATGAGAGTAACACAGACCTAGCTGTGCAGACAAACTGAGGTTAACACAATAGCTTACTTAAACCAGAAAAACAGCACACGTGTAAGTATGTATCTTCTTTCCTACTGATCTGTGACAGGGCAGACCCACTCCATCACTAACAAGTAACCCACGGCAGCAGGGATACGTCTTCTGCCTCGTTAAACGACTAAACGACACCAAGGCCCAGGGCAGCGTGCAGCGGTGGGACTGGCCCTGGCAGCCCCGGCCCTTCCCGCGGTGCAGCAGCTACAGTCAAGTAAGCCTTTGTGAAGTCTGAGAAATAAATAATATTCGGTGCTATTTTTTGAACCCAGAAATGAGGTAAGGGGCTGTTAAGATATCAAATTTACTAAGAAAATAATTATGTGAGAAATAAGTTGCTGTCACAAGAGAGACGCCAGGCGCTACGTTTGAGCAAGTGGTTAGACACACCTTTGGAATCAGTTTTGTGACACAGGGGTTGGTCTGCGGTACTAAAGCGCGCGAGAGCAGATCGGAAAAAGCTGAAGAGCAAGGGAGCGTCTTCCTGAACAACCTCACCATCACTTCGAGGAAGTAAGAAGCCTTAGGAGGCCCCCAAGGAGCAGATGCTGACCTGACCCTCTGGTGCAGGACGCGCTACAGACTGCTCTTTTATAACCTGCTCCCACACCTCGCGTTTCTAATAAACACGGTTTTACTTTATTAGACCCTCATGCCTGCGCTCTCACCAAATTCAAACCTGAAACTTGAAAACTGCCTTGGATATTTGTGGGCAGCCACAGAAGGGCCCTCAGAAGCAGACGCATATTGAGTATTAATTATAATGATGACTGCCACCTTTTACGGTGATGATGTCATTATTTAGGAATGCTAATTAAGACATTAAATGACTTGTTAATTGCAAACGCATTCTGAAGGAATCTCTTTGTCCTTGTACGTTGAATAGCAAATCCAGCGTGGGGACCAGACCATAATAGACCGCAGTTCTATTTTCTAAAATGCTGACATTTGAGCAAATGTTCCCATGGAATGTTTGCCTGCTTCGTGGACTGACATTTCCTCCTGGTAACTGGCTTAAGTGAGAAGGCGGCGTGTCCAGGCCAAGCCCCACAGCCTGCAGGCAGCGGGCCATCACTCGCCGCCGCAACTGTGTCCGGTTTCTCTTTTGCTTCCCCCTTGCCCCTCCGCCCCCCGGCCCTCTGCCGCCTCTGGATTTTGACACGCATATTATCTTAGCTGATTTCTATCATCTTAGGGGACTGGGTGACATACCTTCAAAGATTAAGCTTTCCCACCTGGGATTTGTCCAGAAATTCAGTGTATTACAGCTTCTCACAGCCTTCTTCATTCTCCTACACTCTTGTGTTATCAACAGTGGCTTTCTTTCCTATTTTATGTTTAACTACAGGACACAGGCGGCCACGCTGATAGAAGTCGGTTTACACTGTCACTCATCTCTGTTCTAACTGCCAGGCTGACTTCCGCCGTCTGTAACGCTCTGCTGCCATCTATACGTAGAAAAGGGCACAACGCTCTTCCACCCCCCGAAACTCCCCCTGTTCCAAAAAGAATCCCATCTCTAATCCGGACAGATGACAAGGGAAGCTTCAGGAGTAATTTGCTTCCCCACAAAAAAGCTTCCCTGGAAGTTTAGAAGGAATTTCTATTTATTTCTCTGTGAAGCAACTTTCGGAAGAGTACTGAAGATGCGTTATTTAACATAAACCAAAACCAACAGTCCATTATTGCTGTTGATAAATTTTAGCGAATATGGCCACTTCCACAGAGTTATGACTGAAAAAGAAGAGGCAACAAGAAGTTAAAGTTTTAAGTCACTTAAGTAATTACAATAAAAATAATTTTGCAAAACTGCGATCTAAATATCTTGCCAAATGATATGATCAAATGATCACTTTCAGAATATTTAATATAAAGTAAATGTAAAGAAACCAGATTTTTAAAAATATATCTACTCACGTTATTTAAACTACCAAAAACTCAACTACTGTGGTTTGATAATCACCGAGTCTCTGTCAAACGCCCAAATGCTGCCTTTCTAGGGAAGGCAGAGAAATGTGTCAGAACCCTAGAGCCCTCAGCCTTCCCTGTGGTGCAGACTACGCTGAACCGTGCAAGACAAATGTCAGCGTCAAAAAAGCACACAAACAAGAAAAACACTCCGGGGTGGGCCATATAGGAGCCTTAAGCAAAACAAACCAAAAAAAGAAACACAGAAGAGCTTTCCTCTTTCCTCTGCTAAAACCGCTGAACAATAATTAATAATTAATGTACTTGGTAAAGGCAGAGATTGATATTTCCAATCTGGACTAATCAGGTGTGTCAACAGCCCTAGAGAACACTCCTTAAGGGTTTATTTTGTCAACACTACTAATTTCTGAAAGACTTTTTACTGTTAAAATAACTGATACCAATGAGATGTACGGGGGTGGGAGGGGAAAGGACTCGGGAGAGGCTGTACCCTGATACAGCAAACAAAATGAAGAGCGCGCCCTGGGTGCTCTGCTCCACCGACCTGCCGTTCACGAAAAGTCCACGACTGCTATCAGTGCGACGCTTGCCACCCAGCAAACACCCTATTTTAATCATCGGCACTATGACTTATACAAGTTGAGCTCATCGCTGAAAATTCAACATTTTCTAAGGAA
Organism: Physeter macrocephalus; assembly: GCF_002837175.3. Lineage (NCBI taxonomy): Eukaryota > Metazoa > Chordata > Mammalia > Artiodactyla > Physeteridae > Physeter > Physeter macrocephalus. Next base: position 107,255,841 of record NC_041231.1, on the reverse strand, counting down.
CTGTCAGTCCAAGTGATTCTAATGACAAACTTAACATAGTTTAACAAGCCAAACCAAGCCTTCATGCATATTTATTTATAAATAGAGCAAAGTTAAATTCATCATGAATGATTTTTTAATTAACATCCCTAAACAACACATACTTCATGTGAATATTACTAGAAGGCTATCATAATGAAACCTACTAATCTTTGATGCTAGACATTTTTCAAAACTGGAAATCTAAATTAAATAAAACTTCATACAATTTATTATTTGCTGGCACTGGTAAGGTATCCAATTAATGATTTACAGTAGAAATATATTAAAAAGATATTATGCATTACATTTCTTTGAAATAGAAAAGGTTCCACTTTATCTTACTCTACGTACCAACTTCAAGGATCCAACTTTAACAAAGAGAATTCTATAAATTCCATTTGTACTAAAAGGATAAAGTAGAACTCTTGTTTGATACCAAGCTCTATGTGATGTTTTAAAGGAACAGTTAAGTTTAAATTCTTAAATTTACATACTCTTCTTTTGCGGGGGGAGGGGGACAGATACATTATCTATGATATTAAACTAGGTATTATTTATGTCTACATCTTAATTTATGCAAATTATGTACTCTAATTGGGAATCCCGAAACAGTTCTCCATTCATCATTAAAAGTCCAAAACAAAATGTTTCACTCATAGTACCTTCACTGACTTACTACCGGTTTAATATTTGTGTTTATAGATACGTCTAGAAATTAATATTAAGATAAACATGTACATTTAGCTATTTGCATTAATTTTGGCTTAATTGTGCAAAGCTAAAATAATACTTTGGATTTTATTTAGTAAACAAGTCACTATTGTAAGTGAGTTACAAACATACCTTTGTGTGGTCCACTAATTATAAGAAAAATTCCAAACACTGTTAGCCGTTATTAAACTCACAATGCCACCTGGAGCTAATCAAACAGAACAATCTGTCTGAACAGGACAGGAGAGCTTTCATAGTGTCCTCTCTCTCATATAAATTCTCAGTGGGGTAGGAAGGACTTTTCAGTGGCTTTTTCCAGCTGAATTCGACTGCTCAAACCTGTAACAGGCTTCCAAGGAGAATCTGAGCGGAAGACACACAGGGACCCGGCCGCAGTGCGCCGTCCGGCTCGACCCTCATGAATAGAAGATAAAGACGCTCCGTGTCTTCCTAAGAACCACAGGAACCCATCAGCCATATTCACATTAGTGGGGTTCATGCACTACCAGCACAAACATTAAATCGTAAAGTGAAAAAAGGCTTTTCCTGGGTGCTGCAACTTCACCTTGTAACAAACCAAAGAGGTCTGCAAATGTATTAAATATTACAGGGACTGAGCCACACAGGTGACGGACAACAGGATCCATCAGAAAGAAATGAAGACTGGAGAACGAAAGCAGAAAAGCACAACTTCACTGGAGCACAGGGGTCCGTCATCGCCCAGGCCACCACTCTGTTCACCTAACCCTCTACCCCTGTCAAGGAGCTCACTTTTCCAGAAGCAGACACCCTGTATGTAGTCCACGTGGACGTCAGGCCTACATGCAAACACACCTTAAGCATCCTCGGGTTCTAACAGCCGCACTCACTGCTCTTTAGCAAGTAAAGCCCTCCTGCCCGGGAGGTACCTTCACAGCTTCAATGTTAACAATTTGGTAACACACTAGAGTGATTTTATGTTGCTCTAAGCACATATGAGAATTATGTATGAATACATAAAAATTAATTTTAGAACTCATAAAAGACATAAGGCCGTATCAATTTACACATCTCCCAAGCAAAATAAGTTATCTTCAGAGACCCAACATGGAGTTCTAATTTGCGTTTGCTAAAATGTAGACAAAAATGTATTTGCAGTATTAAAACAGAAGTATTTATTTTTAAATCTTAGAAAATAGGTTAATTGACAGTAACCCGATTTGGCAATTGTTTGTTTGTTTGTTTTAGTATACTAATAAGAACAAAGACTCTTTCTAGTTATCCAGCTATCGGTTCTTCTGATTCCATAGGAGCAAGGGCCGTTAGTCTCCCATAGCCTTTAGGGAAACGTACACACCAGCACAGCACTCAGTATAAAAACTGTGCATTGAACGGAACTATCGCAACCAAAAAGACTGTGGTTATCCCTGAGGAGTTAGTCCTGTGCATTTTGTTTTAGCATCACTGACAGGCTACCATCACAGCCTGCGGGGTTGGATTTGGGGACCTTCTAGCTACACAAACACTGCTCCTCTGGGTTCGTCTGAACCGGGTCCCTCCGCAAAGAAAACACAAAGCTCCTAACTCAGACCTCCTGCACTGTGGTCAGTGGCGGGAGTGACAAGAGAGGTGAGCCTGGGCCCACCAGGGTCCCGTGCTGCCTGCCCCGCCCCGCCCTGGTCTTCTCAGACCAGCCCTCTGACAAGCACAGGCACCGTCTGACAAGGTCCCGTCTGGCCTCCCCCCGTCACCAAATGCAGGTTCCGGGCGGCACTTTGTGAAACAGGGACTGGGCAGGCTCATCGACCTCTTCCACCTCGGAATCCTGTGGCCCATTTAGTAAAAAACAAGGGTCCGAAACATCGTTTTGCTCTTCATAGTATGTCATGACAGGTGAACATTTCAGCGGCAGGAACCACGGACATCTGAATGAGGAAGACGTTCTTGCAGAGTTCCCAGCAGCAGTGTGGCAGAGGGCGGGCCCCTCGCGGGCAGCAGCGATGGCGCCCCGCGGCCGCGCGCTGCCACCGTGGCCTCACGTCACCTCAGCGAGGAGCGGAGGGCGCCGGGGTCAGAGGGCAGAGCGGCCCCCGCGCGCCCCGACCCCGCAGCACCGCCGCCCTCGGCTGGGCCGGCCCTTCCCAGGAGGGTGACTGCCGCGCACAGGACGGTAGGAGGGCCTGGCTGAGGGGCTGACAGCTGGGCACAGGCAGGGGGCAGTGGGGGACCAAGGCCGCGAACACCGAGGACAGAGCAGCACCCTGGAAGCAAGTGCAGAGGCCCACAGGGGGCAACGTGTCTCGGGCCCGTTTCACAGGTGCCGCGATCTGAGGCCAGGAGCGCGGGGCCCGGGCTCCGGTGCCCACGGACACCTCCTTCCCTGCGGCCCCAGGACAAGGCTTCTGCCCTGAAGCTCTTCACACAGCAGTTTGCACGCGTGAGCTGCCTCACAGGGTGCACGGGGCACGGCGGGCTCCGGTGCCACCAGGCGGGACGGGCTGGGCCCGACCCCAGCCTAAGGTCGCCCTGACAGCCCCTCCCCGACGACGAGAACGATGCCCCGGCCCCTCCTCACCGCCCTGCCCTTCGCACACTCCCTGCCGGCTCGCCAGGCTCCGAAATAAACACACGGGGGAGCAAGGCCCAGGAGAACAGTCCTCCATGCTGTCTGTGGGTCCCGACCCTCCTGCACCTGCACGGCAAAGGCCACACTGGTGCTTCTGTTCTGTTCCAGAACTGGGTGAGTCAGGCACGAAGTACACGTCCCCCCAGGCACCTGTCCTGCCCCGTAACGCAGTCCTCCCAGTGCACCCCGTCACCCCCTGGGTTAGAGCAGCCCCAGGAGGTGTGGGCTTCCTCCCCATAAATAGGAGACAAATGGCGGGGGGGCTAGGAGCAGCCAGGAAAAAGCCACTGGAGGGGGCACTTCTGTCTCTCAGGAGATTAAACTGCGCGGTCCCCTCCCGGGGGCCCCGTTGCTCCCCCAGCTTCACTCCCTGCACCGGCTTCTCTGTCTCCCGGATGCTGAGGCGCTGCCTGGCCACCCCGCCAGCCACTTGGCTCACAATCAGCTCCGCTTCCTGCCCTGCTTCCTGGGCTGGAAGTCCCACCAGGAAGACAATCAGACTCGGTCCCTTTGCTCCCACACTCAGATCTGCTAGCCGGTCCCGCACAGCTGGACAAGGAGATCCTGCCCCACACGCCGCCTGCCTCAGGCACCTTCTGGGCACGTAGGCCTCCTGGCTGTCGTGAGACAAAATCAAACAAACGGCCGACAGAGAGTCGAAAAGGAGATAACGAAGATAATTCAAGAGCTAGAAAACAAATGACACTGGAGGGAGTCATTCCGTTTCAATAAGAGAAAGTCAAAGAAAGACTTAATAACGGCCTTGAACACTGAGAAGGGATTTGCAAATAGTTCTCAAAACTTAAAAAAGAGCAAATGACTTTCTGTCTCCACAAAAGACACAAGGAAAAAAAAAAGCTTAAGAAGAAACTCAGGTATGTGGGGAAATTTCTTAAGGTGAGCACTATTTTACATTAGAATTATTACTAATGGAGATCAGCATTTTCTTTGACGGTCTTTAAAATACGTTATCGAACACAAAGGTCGGAGTTTTGACCCTGGACTGGCCAGCAACCCAATGTGTGGCTTTGAGCGGCAGGAACCTCACTTATAAAATGAAAACCACGTTAAGTTATCTCTAAAGCTCCTTTTAGCTCTAACATTTCGTGATTGCATCATTTTCATTTTTAAAAAATAATAAAGGCAATTCCAACATGACATTGTGAGACCAAAGGGTCATACTGGGCTAGATTTCCGGTAGACAGATCTCGTCCAACAGTATGACTTCAAGAATGAAGTATGATTATCAAAGAAGCTGTGAGGAATGGTGGAAAACTCCAAAGTCATGACAGTAATGAATGCTGAACAGATAAGAAATTTAGGACAGAAATTAATGAAAAATACTATTTACACAGTAAAAATTTTAAAAGAACAATACAGCAGGCTCCTAAAACATTTCCTCATCAAAATGGGCAGGACTATGTATATTGGATAATTTGTTCCTACTTGGGTGATGTCACCACGCTAGGTTTAACTACTTTTAATAACTAGTACATTTCAGTCGTCTCTCACTTTCTCCTACATAAGATCAAATCAGCCTCTCAATGACCTACACTTCATGAGTCATAATTTTTCTGTTTATGATTCAGAAAAATGTCTTCAGTCAGTATTTCCCAGACTGCTGTGGGTTTATTCCAAGAACCAATTTCATCTTCATTGGTTTCCTACAGGAAACCAGACCAACTTCCTATTATTTTATTTTCCTTACTTTTAGCATACCATAGCCCACATCAAATTAACTGGAAGTGAGTGTGATAGAAGACTCTATTCTGCACAAAGAGAGGCCAACACAAACAATGCCTGGTCTAGAAGTCACGGATTCAAAATGAAATGCAACGTGTGCTAATATTAGAGTTTTCTTTCAAAAGAGCTCCAAACCAAATAAGAAGAAACATATTTTAATTAACTTCTTACAAACATTCCACTGTCAGAAAGAACTTCTGTTTAAAAACTACTGTCTAGGAACACAATAAATCCTACAAAGCTGATTAATACAGAGAAATTAATTATAAGGAACAAAATACGTGTTTTCCATCCTAACCCCCTAACAAGCTGCTAGGAGAACAGGTAGGCAACTGAAGGCCAACACACAGAGCTGTGGAGGGGTGGGTGGGGCACAGCAACGCCCCCCGAGCCAGCCGCAGTCTGTTGTCAGCAGCTGTCCTTCCCAGCCAGCCCCTCCCCAAACCCACTCTTTCCACCACTAAGAATCCATGTGACAGTAGATCACACAAGGAAGAGGGGCATGGAACACGGGCTTTCCAAAGACATCCGGACAGTGGCTTGCACCCATACTGTTCCCCCAAAGCACTAGGAGTACCCGGGAAGTACGCGTTCTCACTGACTACACGCCGCGCTGCTCAGAAAAAGATTTCTGAAGGTGGAGAATTTTGGTATAAACATGTATCAGATTCTTCTTAGATTCTTTCCACTCTCAGCTTTACAAGCTCACATAGTCATTAGCTGGCAAGGAATTTATACCAAATTCAAAAGCTGATGCACTGAAGGAAGAATGCACTTAAGGCGCATATTACACACAGATAAACCAAGAAACCAGAAACATTAGCACAGCAGTTCTCAAACTGAAGCCCCCAGACCAGAGTCAGCATCACCTGGACACATCCTGGAAAAGGAAGACGTCACAAATCAGACAGGTTGCTGGGCAAGGCAGGACTTTTCTAGAAAAGAATCCACTCAATTTACAACCCTTCCTAACCCTGGACTTCTAAGCCCTCCGCCTTCCGGATAATTCCTCTACCACATCACTAAAATGCTCTTCCTGAAAGCCCCAAATCATCCTACCCCAACCACAAAGGCCACGAGGTCTGCTTGCTCCTCACTCCTGCACACTCACCTGAAGCCCTAGCACGGCAGACACCGCCTCCTGCCTGAACCGCCTGGTCTGTTGGCTCCCTCACACAATTCCACCCTCCTGCCTCTTTGACCCTACCTCCCTGTCACCCATGACTTCCCCCGCCAATGCTCCCAGGCCCCAAGGCTCCATCTTCATCCACTCCTCTGTTTCCATCTGCTGCCTTGGCTTCGGCCTCTCAAGAACTCCCAGGACTGATGAACTCCAAATCTCTCTCAAACCTCACAGCATACTTTAAATTGCCTTTGACCTGCATGACCTGAATGTCCTTCAAGTACCGCTGGTAGGACGAGTCCAAGAGGGAGCCTCTCACGCACCCCCCAACTCGGCAGTCCCTCCTCGGACGCCTGCTTCTAGCACCGGGACCATCAGTCTTCTGGCCCCAGTGCCCTGGAGCAGCGCTTCCCTTCCTCCCCAGCCCCATATCTTGTCGGCAGAGGGTCAGCCCTACAGGCCTCCTGTTCCGTCCTCCTCAGGACCACTTCGACTGCCACCACCTTCACCCAACAACTTCCTACTCTTCTGAAGCCCCACCTGTAGACTCACCTCTGAGTCTATTTGTCTCCTGTTCAAAAACAAGACCGGGAGGCCCACCCTCACCACTTTCATTCAACATAGTCCCATAAGCCACAGCAATCAAAGAAGAAAAAGAAATAAAAGGAATCCAAATTGGAAAGGAACAAGTAAAACTATCACTGTCTGCAGATGTCATGATGCTATACATAGAAAATCCTAAAGATGCTACCAGAAAACTACTAGAGCTTGCCAATGAATTCAGTGAAGTTGCTGGATACAAAATTAATACACAGAAATCTGTTGCATTTCTGTACAGTAACAATGAAAGATCAGAAACAGAAATTAAGGAAACCATCCCATTTACTATCACACCAAACAAATACCTAGGAATGAACCTACCTAAGGAGGCAAAAGACCTGTACTCTGAAAACTATATGATAGTGATGAAAGAAACCGAAGACGACACAAACAAATGGAAAGATACACCATGTTCTTGGACTGGAAGAATCGATATTGTCAAAATGGCTATACTACCCAAGGCAATCTACACATTCAATGCAATCCCTATCAAATTACCAATGGCATTTTTCACAGAACTGGAAAAATTTTTTTTTAATTTGTATAGAAACACAAAAGACCCCGAATAGCCACAGCAATCTTGAGAAAGAAGAACACAGCTGGAAAAATCCCATTGAGCAAAAGATGCTAAACACCACTAATCATTAGAGATGCAAACACCAGTCAGAATGGCCATCATCAAAAAGTCTACAAATAATAAACGCTGGAGAGGGTGTGGAGAAAAAGGAACCCTCCTACACTGTCATGGGAATGTAAACTGGTGCAGCCACTATGGAGAACAGTATGGAGGTTCCTTAAAAAACTAAAAAGAGGGTTATCACGTGATCCAGCAATCCCACTCCTGGGCATATATCCGGAAAAGACAAAAACTCTAATTTGAAAAGATACATGCACCCCGATGTTCACTGCAGCACTATTTACAATAGTCAAGACATGGAATAAACCTCAGTGTCCATCGACAGATAAATGGATAACGAAGATGTGGTACATATATATAATGGAATATTACTTAGCCATAAAAAAGAGAGAGAAATAACGCCATCTGCAGCAACACGGATGGTCCTAGAGATTATCATATTAAGTGAAGATGGCCAGACAAAGACAAATAGCATATGATATCACTTATATGTGGAATCTGAAAAAATGATACAAATAAACTTATTTACAAAAAAACAGACTCACAGACACAGAAAACAAATTTATGGCTACCAAAGGGGATAGGAGGGCGGCAGGGGGAAAGATAAATTAGGAGCTAGGGATTAACATACACACACACTACTCTATATAAAATAGATAAACAGGAAGAAACTGCTGTATAGCACAGGGAACCATATGTCTTACAGTAACCTATAATGGAAAAGAATCTGAAAAAGAATATATATACAATTGAATCACTTTGCTGTACACCTGAAACTAACACAACACTGTAAATTAACTACTTCAATTTAAAAAATGGCTAATTAGGGGCTTCCCTGGTGGCGCAGTGGTTGGGAGTCCGCCTGCCGAGGCAGGAGACGTGGGTTCGTGCCCCGGTCTGGGAGGATCCCACATGCTGCGGAGCGGCTGGGCCGTTGAGCCTGTGCGTCCGGAGCCTGTGCTCCGCAACGGGAGAGGCCACGGCAGTGAGAGGCCCGTGTACGGCAAAAAAAAAAAAAAAAAAGGCTAATTAAAAAAGAAACACATAGAGACTGCCCAAACACAGCCCACCTCCCTACCTGCCCACCTCCCATTTCTCCCACCAGACTTCTTGCTTAGGACCTAAGCAAGACCTAAGCAACCTAGGACGCTCATCATGTTGCAAACACATCCCAAGTCTTCTCTCTTCTGACTCTCAGCTTTGTATTGTCACCTCAATTTCAACTACCCGTTCCCACTAACGACGTCTGTAAACTTCCACCCCGAACCTACTCCCTGACACCATGCACAATCTCGTGGGAGTGAAGTTCTCTCACCCCATCTCTAAAAACCCAAAGACATCAGCGCCAGCCTCTGTCACCCCTGGGAAAGGAGTCCCTCCATGACAGAGGTGGGTTTCACGCATCCCTGGGTCCTCCACTCCACCATGCACGCAAATATCGTTGAAGGGCTAAACTATCTTACGAGCCAAAATTCATCTTCGATTAAGCACCATTTCTGCCAATTAACAGGCCTTCAGGCAAAGCAGGCAAAACACAATAAAACCAGGTAGACTTCACATACAGAGCCACTTATAAGGAATCGGCTCAACCTCCTGTGCTTTCTGTACTCACGGTACAGCCACCCTAGGGTAATAACCAGACCCACTCAGCACCACTTCATGTACGGAGAGCATATCAGACTTTTTGAACTATAAAACGTTTTGGAAAAAGGAGAAGACTGACTCATTTAATACTAACATGACAGGGGAAGGCCTTCTATACATAAATCTTTATATAAAATTTCCTGCATCTTCCCACTTCGCCAGTATAGGACTTCCAGAGGTGATAAACTATCTACCATCACAAAGGAAACGTCTTAATCTAAAGGAAACTGAGTAAGAGAGCACTCATTCCAAAACATTCTATTTTGCCTGGAGATGCCAAGAAGCAGCTATAGATAAACCAAAACGTGGCAGACGGACCACCTGCCTCAGCCCAGGGTAAAGTCTTCATCCCTGAGTGACAGTTATTGCCTCTCTATTTGAAAGCGGGGACAGCTGCTCAAGGCATGGCACGTAGGAAATACCCTTTCAGGTGGAAAATACATTTAGAATCACTTAGAAAAACAGCCCTATTTTTCTAACCCAAAGCCCCTGACGCCTTCCACAGCCCAAAGCTTAAGCTTGGATACAGAACAGAATCATCGGAGATTAAGAAAGGAAAAAATTACCTTCCGAGACAGCAGAGACAGAGAAGAAGTATCATTATTGGCTGATCTGTCGCCATCCTCCCAGGTTACCATCTTAGAGAAAAATGTACCGTGAGGGTCTACGCTCAAATTTTAAATTTGGTATCAATTACAAGACTGAGCTTTCCACCTGCTTCTCTTACTATGTTCTACCTTTGGTTTCATTTGATCTAGTTTATAATTTCTCCCTTAAACTAGCAGAGGTATAAAACAGGCATATCGCTTCCATTCCACCCGCAGTTGGAGATGTGAAGAAATAGCCAATCACCTCAAATACTTTCTGCAGTAAGAGTGCTGAATTCACTCATTAAACAGCAAAAAATGCTGCTAGATTTTCTGTTCCTTTTTTTTGGTGGAAGGGGGCAGGTGCTGTTTTAACTAGAGTCATTTGCTTTTATGTCTATGCTCCACTAACTATCCTGATTGAATTAGTATCTAAATAGAACTCATATCATCCCTGGCTTCAGTTCACTCACTAAGTTAGCACTATAATACAGCAACAAAAACTTGAATTAAGCAGATTGCCAGAACCCTGGGGATTGGCTTCTCAGGTTTACTGCGATTTGTTCTAGAAAGAAAAACTAAGGAGAGGTAGAGAGACCACCAGAGAATCTGTCTGAATAAAGGGAAAGAAATCAACGGGAGCTGTGTCATACTGAGACAAGAGGCTAAGAAGAGTTTTTCTTCCAATAATTTTTACTACTCACAAGAAAAAGTTAATTCCATTAATTCTGACATATTGGCCCTCAAAAATACTATTTTCTCAGCCAGTAATATCATCACTACCAAAAATTAATATTAAAATAGAAGTTTTATTGACTTAATTTTCCAACATTTGAACAAAACACTTCATTCACAATGTGAGTTGAAATGACAGAAAATACATCCAAGTGAGGTTCGTGACTGCAAGATCAACCCCAAATAAATACTTTTACTCTAATGTCAGGAGTAAGATTTTATTACATTGTTCAATAACAGAAAATACACTTTAAAAAAAATGTATTAGCATTTCTATAAGGATTCATTAATACCCAAACGAATACCAAGAATCAAACTTGAGGACTAGGATTAGTGGTTGTCGTATTGTGTTAAGAAGCAACGGACAACAGTAAAACACAGAACTCAGGAACACAGCCAGAGAAACCATGATAAGGAAAACGGCTCACCTTGACGTGGCTCTGGGCTCCGAGGTTGTAGATCTCGGTCGGCTTCACTTCATTGATGATCTTTACGAGGCAGGTACTGTCGGTGAGGTCGCCATAGTGCAGTTTCATGTCTTTAGGATTGAAACACATACCATTAGATAGAAGGAAACAACGTAGGCCCAATTTTTTAACATAGCAAAACTGAAATGTATATTCTGAAAGTCTGAAAACCAGATTGGTTCTGGAGTAGCGGTCGGTAACTGTCATCTGTAAAGAAACTAAATAGTAGAAAGAGATTCCCATTTGTTGCTATGTCTATAAAGGATTTGTAAAAACTCAGATGAGCTTTTTAAAAAAACATAATATCATGACAGATGTTACACAATCAGCGTATCTTATGGCGCCCCGGTGGCTGTAAGACATGTCACATGAGAATGAGATTCAGACAAAGAAAGTCTGGAAATAATGTGTATACCCTCGAACGAGATATGTAACACGTTGATAGTAGTGAAGATAGCTCTATTCAGATACTTTTATCTAGCGATTTTTCAGTCCTTCGTAAACATCAGTCCTTAAACCATCCATGACGTGCCTGACGTATACATAACCGATTAAAGGACAACTAGCTTGTTCTGACCCCAGATCTAAGCAGATCCTCACGCTGACCTCACTAGTGTAAGAAGGTGACAGAGGCAGATGGGCAACCTGCTAACTGGATGCTTTCATTAATTTTACATAATATTGATCTACATCTAGGTCCAATGGCAGTACCATTCTACACTTTGCACAAAATGATGATAATTTTCAAGGAGGATTCACTGAACAACCTAAATATTAAGGTGGAAAGTGTACTAGTAGGTCATCTTCCTGATGACAGCACTACCTGTACAACTAGCCCAAACCTTCCAATATTCAGGGGCCTGAGGTGAATACAAGCCACCTGGATCATCCCTGCTGGCGGGAAACACCCCGTGTCCTCGTCCCAGCTCTGTCTTTCGCGTGCTATGGAGGCTTGATAAAGTCACACCCTCTCTCTGCCTCCACCCGTAAAATGGTCTCATTCCAACCTCAGGAACTGCTGTCAAGGTCAAATGAGAAAACACCGCAACTGTGTGATGTACTCCCTGCAATTGTGTTACCAAAAATAACAAACAACTACAAATACTGACAACCGCCTGTAAAGCAATTTAAATATATTTTTGACTGCCATCTGCTTTTGGACCTGTCTTCACCAATTATTTCTAAAATTAAGTAAATGTACAAAGACTGCTTGACTTGATTAAATTAGACCAAACGTGAAAAGCAGAGGAGGGCTCTGAGTGTGGAGCTGATCTGACTCGAGGGTACAGGGACACCTGGAGACAGTGATCAAAGGCTTGTCTGCTCTGGCCTCTCAAGCAGCATCACCTGATGGTACCCTCGTAACGGCCTAACCACGGTGACACCATGGCCCAGGGCAGCAGGCAGTGAAGGGTTTTCAAAGCGTGCAGAGAGCATTCAATGCAGGTAACTCATGGGTAAATAACTGCGATTTGATGGGCTTTGAGAAAAATGACATTTGAAAATACCTTATCATAATATAGGAAGTTACACAGAAAGGGAGTTTAGAAAAAGAAAATGACTTACTTCCTTCAATATGAGCCTGGGGGTTCTTATACAGATGTTCAATTCGACCAGTATTGAATGAACTGGATCGCCGTACAATTCCATGGACCTGCATTTTTATCGTGTGGAAGGATAAGAATGAGCTATAAATATGCCATGAGGATTCGTAAGCAACGTTATTCTGCTAATGCTTAGCTTCGTGAAAAAACATATAACTGCCCTTTAAAGGCCTCCTTTTAAATTAGCAGCAGGAGTTCTGTGGCTCTCACCATCCCCCCACCCCGCCCCCGCCCACAGGCAGCTCCCTCCATCCCTCTCCAGTGTTTCTACCGCCAAGCCCGACGAAAGTAATTAGATAATGACGTGACTTCACAGTGAGTGCTTGGTTGTAGATACTCAAATGTCTCCTCTTCCAAACACACACACACTTACGGTCCTACTGCTGACAAAAATATCTCTTCAATTTGAAACCGAAGACAGACCGTGCGAGGCCGTATCGGTCACACCGCCTGGACCGCTCTTCAACCTAGAGCACGAAGAGAGGAGGCTCTGATGCCTCCAGCCCTGCCCTGCGCCCCCGGGCTTTGCATCTGGCACCGATTCTTTACATAAATACGCATCTGGGTCCACGAGAGAATCAGGGAGCCGTTGCTTTTAGGCAGCTGTGTGGAAAAGCTAAGAAAGCTAAATAGCATAGGTTAGGGACAAGACTTACGTCCTGTGAGATTTAAGGCATGGAGGAAACTCAAATGAAGGGAGGATTTTTTTTTTTAATTTTTATCTTTGACTTCACCATGACAAGCGTGAGGGAAAAAAGTCATTGGAACCAGAACACATACCTGTCCGATGCTGAAGAAAAGACTATTTGTGTCTGATACATTAGAGACATTGTTCAGGACCTGGTCTCACTCCCTCCTCTGTGCTGCCAGTGCTAATACCAGCTTATGTCACCGGCTGCCCATGTCCCAGTGCTGCTGGTGGCAGCTTTAGTCCTTCTCTTATTTTAGAAGCATTCCTTCTAATGCTGGGTAGTTTCATTTGCAGCTGAATACACTTCTATATTTTAACTCAATCGTTTTCTGTCTATTTCAAACAAAAATTAATCCTTGGCATGACTCTTCCAAGCGCTCCAAGTGCGGGGCGGGGGGGAATTATAAGCACATAAGACTTTCTTTCAAATAGAAAGAAATGTCATCGTCACTTTACACGGCATACATGAGAAACTGACTTCTGCAAAGGATACAACACACCCACAATTAATAATTCTGTTGGTTAGATACTTTAGCCAAAGAGCTAAAACCACATTACTTTCCAAAAGAACTAAACCCAAGAAAATTCTGTCAACATGAAAATATTTTAAGACAGGAACATCACAAACTTGGTTGACATTTCGGGAGGCAAACAGCAAAATCTAGGAAACATTAAATTGCAATTTGGGTTTACGTATCCATTACGTAATTTAAAAGTAGAGAGAATAATACTTACATTAAGCTTAGAATTAATTCAACTTCATGGTCTCCAGTTTTTCAAGTTGTTAATTATAAAGTTCAACTACTCTGTAAACTTAATAAACTTTAATAAAAACCAAGTTCACATATACACCTATACATATCAAAACTGGTGTTTACCACCAAAGTTATTTCTGAAATACAGAGATCTCAGATGTAAGCTGAGCTTGATTTCACTGGATAGAGAGGAATTCATATGTTCTAAAAACAGATAATTTAGCTTTGACAATGAAAAAAATAATAATATGATTTAGTCTATTTTTTTCTCTTGATTGCTGGCTTCTGGATAAATCACATATCCCAACAACCCAAAACAGAGAGAAATGCTATATACATACACATTTTATATCAACATAAAGGACTGATAAAAAATATTCAATGACATTGATGGATGCAGTATGAAAATCAGACAACTACCCAAAGTCACAGCAAATAAATAACATAGGATTTTACTGTCACACTTATAACCAAACACATTAAGCACTAGTTTTGGGTCTTTTTTTTTAATACAAAAAAAAAAAAGCTGTGTTTTAATTTTCCCTCACTCCCAACTTTTGGTATGTGTATACACGGAAAGAAAGACCTGCCAAATGCTTAATCCATGACAGCAAGTATTATTCTAAGAACTAATGAAAGCTGAGTCTGTCTACTTCTGAGACAGGTGAAATACAAACTTTAAGACAAGCCAGAATATGTGCAAACTGGATAATCTAGTTAAGAATTTGAGATTAGCGGCTTTTTCTTTACAGAAGGGAGGTAGGCAGGATTTTGTGTTTGTTTTTATAAGGATTTTTGGAGAAAAAGAAACGAGTTAGGAAACCAAAGTGAAAAGATAAATGAGCTAAATTTGATTCCTGATAAAATTAATTAAAATCGTTATTAAATTACGGCAGTTCAAAAACAAAATTTCTGAAAAACTAAGGTGTTAAACAGAAGTGAGCATTTTTGACAAAAAAATTTCAAGTCCCATTTAACTAAGTGATGAAAAGGAAAATTTCAAGTTCTCACGATGTCAGAACAAAGTTGGTTTGACTTCAAAACCGAGAGTCAGATTAGACAGTATAAATGCACAGAAATGCTGACTGACTGATTGATGGACTGACTGATTACGGTCAAGAAAATAGAAAATTATTACCACTGGATTTTAAATTCTTCAGTGTCTAGATTTCTCTTGGAGGAAAGGATGCCTCCCAGGGATGTTTAATGCAACCTGCTTCTGAAAAGTCTAGATGACGCCAGTCACACCAGCACACAAAGGGCAGTGACCGTGCACAGACACTCTTCTCTGTGGACATTAAACCACTGGACTTTCACAACCACCTTCGTAGCGTGACTCCCGTCTTACAGGTGAGGACGCGGCCTGAGGCCGCGCCCCCAGCACGCGGTTCTGTTAAAGGCGGACATGGCCCTCCCTGCCAACACTCAGGATGGTTCCAGAGCAAAAGCCACACAAAGCTCGGACTTTCTTGCACCAAGGCTTCTATCAGTAGGAGTACCAACAACTCAGAAAAAAGGACCCACAGATCAGAACGGAAGCACAGGAACTCCAGTTCTAACAGTCTCCCAGGGACGACTGCACAGTCCGTACACCCCATTTCTTTTCTGCTCTCCTGAGGCCCCCCCGGTTACAGTTCCTCTCCTGGAAGGGAAACCCCCGATTTACCTATTCTCTAATTTTACATTCTGATTCGCTGTGTTGTCACTGTTACCAAGTTAATTAATATAGATTTCTCACATATTCCCAGATACATTCTAGCTTTTAAAGGGTTGGACTTCGTCTTTCGTTTTTCTGGTTTCTCTTTGTATTTTGCACAAAAAAAGGACAAAAGTGTATTGTTGGCTTACCCGCTAACAATGATGCTAGGAGGGCACCTGAAACCAGAGGCACCTTCGCAGGAAGCCTCGCCCCTGTGCTCTTCCTCTTTCCCTGGCGACGAAAAGGAGCGCGCACAGAGCTGGGAGCCGCGCAACGCCACACACCCGCCCCTCCCCGATGCGAAGTAACGGACCGGACCGAGGGCCTCCTACAGAATCCGCGCCCCTCGGACGGTCAGCACCAAGCACTGCGCCACCCGCCTGTCCTGTGAGACCAAGCTCCACGGGCCCACAGCGCTCCTCTGGACTGCCGTCCACGTGCGTCTCACCTGACCTTGGTGGGGACCTCAGGGACACGCGCACTCATCATCTAAGTCTCCGAGAGGCCGCGGAGCCAGCAAGTGGCGGGAAAGGTTAAGGACGCAGTCCAGCACCCAGCTCAGGGGCTGCCTCGCCACCGCGAGCCGGATGGCCTCGCTCACCTTCTTGCTCCAAGCGGCCTGACACGGTACAAAGGAGAATTACCCGCTGCATTTCAACAATGTGTAGAATTTAATCCATAAAGCTTTAAAGGATGATTTTCTATAAACGCTGAGAATTCTTGGCTCTCCTCATCATGAGATGATACCTACAGACATTCTATAAATAATGATCACGTGTTAGATCCATTCTCTTTATCTTTATGCCCCCCCCCCAGTGTTTAATCTGGAGCAAAATTCAAGAAACCAGCAGCATTAAAAACTTTAAACCTTTAAAGGGTCCCTTCTCAGTGAGGAGCAGACCCGTGATGAAGCAATCCATCTTTTCCACGTTACATTGTTCATTCAGAACGTGATCAGACGGGACCTCCCTGGCGGTCCAGGGCTTAGGGCTCCGTGCTCCCCACGCAGGGGGCAGGGGTCCGATCCCTGGTCAGGGAGCTAAGATCCCGCATGCCGCATGGCACGGCCAAAAAATGAAGTAGTCCTATGCCTGGACGTGGAATGACGTTCATAATATATCGTGAATTGAAAAAAAAAAAACAAAAAAGAACAAGATCAGATGCATGGATTTCAGAGGACACACTAGGTGACCAGGCCCCACAGCTTCAGAAATCTAAGGTGTGTGGTCAGACGAGGTATTTAACCATGACTAGTTAATCTATAACATATGAGATTCCCTTCCAAGGCACACAAACATCTCTCTGCTTCAAGGTTAGCCAGGCTTCTTACACCTTTACTTTGCTGCTTTGACTAACTGCGCTGCGTCACCTCCACACACAGGCTTGTACTCGCCTTCACTGCCCCATCACCGCTCCCTGGGCAGCCTGGCTCTGCTCCCCAAGCTGCCTCCCTCCAGCTGACCGTCCATCGGGCCCGCGCCTCCCCCGTGCTCATCATGAAGGCTGACCTCACCCCTGCCGGCCAGGGAAGCCTGCCTCTCCTTATGGAGGAAGGTTTCAGCCTCAGGATCAAGCCTGCTCTCAGAATCTGCAGCTCTTCCTCCTAGTGTTCATTTGTTCCCAGTGACACTTTGCAACCCCAAAGTATATTGTTTCCAGTTATTTCTGGGCCTTGTGATACTCCTTCCACAAAGACTAGATTCAAAATAATATGAGGGCTTCCCTGGTGGCGCAGTGGTTGGGAGTCCGCCTGCCGATGCAGGGGACGTGGGTTCGTGCCCCGGTCCGGGAAGATCCCACGTGCCGCGGAGCGGCTGGGCCCGTGAGCCATGGCCGCTGGGCCTGCGCGTCCGGAGCCCGTGCTCCGCAACGGGAGGGGCCACAGCAGTGAGAGGCCCGCATACCGCGATAATAATAATAATAATAAAAATAATAATAATAATAATATGAGAGCTCACGGAACCAAGGTACCCCAAATTAAAATATCTTAAGAAATGCTGTTCATCTTCACCTTGGCATTAAAAGAGCTCATTTGAACCTCTAGTTGCAGTGGTTCTCACACCATAGGACCCAGGAAAGCAGCCACCGCGACAGCTGGGGGCCGTTAGAAAGGCCGGTCTAAGGCTCCAGACTCAGCCGCCTCGTCTTCGATGGGGCCCGGGTGGCTCTGAGGCTAAACGCTGGGAACCCTCTGATTTAGAAGGAGGTGCTCGTCCAAAATTGCTGATGTTGGCCCTCTGGATTCAGGTGTGGACAGGGGTGTCCCCTCTCATCTCACGGGAGGTAATTTTCTAACCCTGTTATTTATTTTGCTCATGTTCTGGAGCAACCAGGGGCTGCTGGTGGTAATTCTGGAAATTGTCCAATGCAGCCTCTTCAAAAAATCACCCTCACATCTACTTGGACCTAAACACCAAAAGATAAAGCCTGTGCTATCATCAGATCCCAGTTTAATAAGCTTACCCTCCATTACATCCACCTCTTCAAAGTGAAGACAGCAGCCTAGGAAAACGGAAGCCGGCCCAGATGAGCGCCCTCTCACGGGCCCCGTTCCGACCAACCTCACACTCGCCTGTGCTCCACGGAGAAGCACTCCGGTCACGCCGCGCGGCTCCGAGCCCCCCGCCTGTGCTGCAGGGAGTGCTCCCTTCTACCCGCTCCTCTCCGGCCGGCCACTGCTTCAGTGACTCATCCCTCCCACGAGCTGTGATTTGCCGAGTGGGCCTTCTGTGGCCTTTCTTCATCAGAATCCCACCTGCTCTTACAGGTTCAGATGCCAACGGAAGGAAACAGCCGAAGCGCACCTGGCCGGCCTAGACTCTGATTAATTCCTGAGTCTCTGGTCCACTTAGGAGCATGGCGACCGTCTTCAGGGGCCCGGCGGGTCCTGCACAGGCCGCCTACATGGAGCTCTGCCTCCGGGGCACGCCCTCCTCCGGGCCCTTCCCAGTAACACTGACATCGCCATCCTGCTGCCCGAGGACACTGAGCGCCTACCGCGTCCGGACGGACCCCCGCCCCCATTCCTCCCGGGCGCCTCACACCCCCCCGCCGGCTCCCTCTCCCTCGGGGCCAGCCACCTCCGCAGGTGATGCCTCAGTGCCCCGCGTCCACTTTGGAAGTGCATCTCGGGACCCACGCAGCTCGAGCACTCCTGCTGACACACCGCCTCTCTCCTCCCGAGCTGCGGGCATTGTGAGGGGCTCAGGACGCGCCAGCCAGGGCACGGTGTCTGGGCACACCGCATATTTTAAGCTGAACGAGTCTGCGAACACGACAGAAGCGGGAAGGCCACGCTGACTTTCCCCCCGCCCTTCTCCCCTGAAGCAGCCAGGTGGGAGGTGCCCTCCCCACACCTGGAGGAAGGGAGCATCTTCACGTCCCAAGGCCAGGGGGTGCCGGGAAGAATCCCACCCAACAGACCTGGCTGAGCCACCCCCAGTGCTACACTTACTGCAGTCCTCTGGACCTCCTTTCTCCACCACTGTCCCTCCTCACCTAACCTAACACACAAGTACTCAGGCTCACCCGCCTCTTCGGATCCTCATTTTCTCAGGAAGGCTCCCATGTCACAGAAAACTTACATTAAATACATCTGTATGCTTTCAGTTTAATTTTCAGACCCAGCCAGGGACCCTTAAGAGAGTCGAGGAAAATGTTCTCCTCCTCTACACTCAACTGACAAAGACAAGTAAACAGGAGAAACTGCTGCTGTTTTTTCAAACTCCATCAGCTTAAAATAGTCACATGCCAAGGGGCCACGTTTGGGCGTAAGGTGTCCTGACCCAACACCATGACTCGGGTAGCTCCTTCTCTTGGCTCACTCGGTACACAGCCAAATCGCTCACCCCGCTCCAGCCACCAAACGACTCTTAGCCTGTCCCAACATCTGAAACAAGATAAGTACGTCTCTCTCACAAACCTTTCCTTTTAGAATTATTAAAGCATCAAGTTAGTCCAGCCTGAATAAATATCAGTCTTCACCTAAAACCAATACTTCTACGCATAACCCTAAAATCCTCTGCTCTGCAGAATATGAATGATTGCTCAATTATTATAGGAATCTATGTACATGAACATACGTGTACATGCCTATTTCCATAGTTACATTTGCCTTTTTTGATATCATTACAAGATGTAGAAGTAGCCATTATTAGATAAAGGCACAGAAGGTCTAATCATATCTGCTATTAATCAAAGTCTAAAAGTCAAAGTTCACAGAAAAGATTATGTGTTACAGTAAGAAAACTAGGTTCCTTTCCTTCAAATCCTGTTGGTGCTTAAATGCCAAATTCCTTGCTATTATTTTTGCATTTGTCCACGGTGCGCATTTTTTAAACAATGTACCTGCGACTGGAAAAAACATGGCATCCAAAATTATTACGGTAAACACCCCCCAAATCAGGCCAGAGAACATGTGCCACTGCGTAGGCTTCTGTCCTCTGCAGAGCACAGAGATTTCTAGAGATGTGCATATCCGAAAACAGTTCTTCAAAAGTGTCAGATGTACACGCTAAGATGCATCCATTGAATATGTACAACCCTTGTTTCTTTCAAGGAAAGCAGAAAACGTGTAAGGAGGAGGACGAGAAGGAGAAAAGGAAGACAAAGGCAAGAGCAGCAAATGCAGACGCTCCAGCTTCCACGAAATACCGGCTGCCGACTGGAAAGCAAGCATCTCTAAGTGTCAACTTTGCATTCAGGCTTGCCAGGGATCAGCTTAGTTTTTACTGCTCTGTGCAATTTCCGAATTAAGTGACTTCGCTGTGAGTGGGACTTTTTTATGTAACACACGACATCATAAATTAACCCTAAGGATGGTACAGCGTTCAGCTCACCCGGTTGCTGGTTTAGCTGAGAACGCGGGAAGCGTGCAAAGCAGGGAAACAGCAAGAATGGGGGGTGGGGGGCTGCCAGCGCGCCAGCAGATAAACAGCACAATGAGCTGGCGCTGTGACCAGCCAAGAGGCACATTCTTCCCCTGATTTGGACTTGTTATCAGAGCTTCCGTGGAAACACACACAGAAGGACAGCAGAGAGGAAGCAGGAGGCCACGGTGTCCGCGGTATCCCGTCGGCCTGTGCCGGCTCACAGGGGACTCACCTCGTAGCCCTTCTCCAGCAGGAACTCGGCCAAGTAGGAGCCGTCCTGGAAGACAAGGAACAACAACCGTCAGACCCATCATGGCCAAGACCAAGGGTTTTGAGGACAGCATTTCAGAGGCTCTAGGAACTTAAATAAGGCTCACGGCAACTGACATGAAAATAATACAGACAACATCCGACATAAACACCGAGTGGTGCTCTGCTGTCCACTAAGCCGCCCAGAGACGGGCGTTCCTCTGTGCCCACGGGAGCGTGGGAAGGCACTGGCATCACCACGGGCACAGGGAAAGAAACTGAAATCCAGGGACACGTGGGGGCAACAGGGAGAACATGAAGCTTCAGAAGCTGATGGATCGGCTGTAGGTTCTGCGGCTTACTAGCCCTGTGAAAATCGCGGCGCACGTGCGGCCAAGCAGGAGGCCTTGGTGCTCCTGGGACATGAAACAGGAATCTGTTTCCAGGGGTGCTGTACAGAAGGAGACGCTGGAGCAGGGATGAGACAGGAGCTGCGGGGCCTGGGGAGGGGGCAGGGTGAGTGTGAGGAGGAGGCTGAGAGCGAGCGGTGTTGACGCCACTGCAAAGAGCTGCCACGGGGAGAGGAGGAGGTGGGGGCCCTCAGGGGAGGCCCTCCAGGCACTGGTGGCCTTGGCTTCGAGCCCAAGGGTCTGGAAAGTCACCCCAGAAAGGCTTTGGGGTTTGAAGGTGGGGTGGGGGCGGGCCGTAGACACGATGGCGCTGGTGTTAGCCCTGAATACACGTGCAGGCGCACGTGCACGCGCAGTTCGGTAAAAGCGAGGTGCTTACTTTCTATGAAATAATGGGAATTTCATTTGCACGCATCTTAAATCATGCAGTTAATCTCGGCGTTAAGATGACGGTGTCTGGCTAAACACAGAGATCCTCAGCTCGTTTTTTTAAATTCTTTAAAAATGTCTAGGTGAGGGTGGAGGTTCTAGGTAAAATACCTCACGCGCCACTTTTAGGGGAAGAAAGTATGAGAGCCATCTAATTAAACTGCTAAGAGGCCACAAGGCACAAAATCAGGGTTCTAGAGATACGGTAGAACATCACCAGCCCTGCTCAGAAAATGAGCTGGGTGGATATTTCACAATCAATCCTGTAACTGCCCTTCTGCTTTCAGCCTGGGCAAGTCCCCTCCATCCCATCCAGACTTAACATAAAAATGAGAGGCTCCAACTACTGGAAATCTGTGTGCTCAAAACTGGTTGGGAATATTTGGATTTTCTTTGGTTTCCTCAGTTTGTAAAAGCTTAAAATATCCCTTTGAGCTTCAAAAGTTCCTACCAGATATTCCAGGCAAAAGAAAAATAAAGCAGGTTTTATTCCTATCATTGCTTGACTTAGAGCTGGAACTGGAGATACACTATGGGTCCTGAAAATGAGAGGGCTGCCGCGAGGGTGCTTACTGCATTAATGCAGAAGTCACACGTGAATTCAGGCAGGATGACAAGGTGAGGGCGACAAGGGACACATTTTGTGGTTCATTAAAATCCCCATCAAATTTTCTTCTGACTTGTTGACATAAATATTCTGGTTTACAGACTCATGTGGAGAAGAAGAGAAATGGTCTGGAACATTCCTTTTCCTCTCAATCCTACGATATACACACAATTGTGTGGTTTTACACACCAAACATGCAGAGTAAACCAGATAAGAGAGCTGAACAATTCACACCCCGACAGGCCAGGTTGATCTACAGGACTATCAGAAACTTGAGGATAATCAATAGTCTTATAATTAATTCTGAAAACAGCTTAACAGAAAAAGCATTTACAACAACAATAATAATTTTACAGTAGGTCCGACAGCCCTAGAAAGTACATTTTGTTTTGCTCTTGGTGGTGGTGGTGTCATTTTGAAGCAGGCAGCACTGTACTTTGCACATTTTTACCTTCTCTTGGAATAAAAAGTTAAAATGCTCTGTGCTCCACCACGGTTGCCGAGAATGTTTAAAAACAAAAAGGCAGAGGTGAGACCGTGGGGAGGGGCTGTGACTATTCAGAGGCTGATGTGAAACAGGCCTGCCCAGGGCTGAGCCCTGTCAATAGGCCTTGCTCTTCTCACCCAGGCCCTCCTCAAACTTTCCAGCCAGGCTGGAACATTCTGCCCCAGCAGTGGCACCTGCTTCCTCCTCACTTCCTTGCCAGGTCTCCCAAGTGATAGGGCCAGCTACACAACGTGGGAACCGCGGCAGCGCGGCCCCTGGTACCCCGCCGCCCCGGCCCCCAGAGCCCTGCACCGAAGCCCCTCTAGGAGGACGGGCCGGTCGCACAGCACCTCCCCCAGACGGAAAACCACAACGTCACGGCAACTGAGAGCCACGGCCAACACGACATCTGACTCTCGACTCCTGGAACTCGAGGAGCTGAAGGACTAAATGTCCGACTCACGACGAACACGACTCACCTGGGACAGACTCCAGCCTGGGTTCGCGCCTCGCGACAGAGACACTTTCACTGGAGAGCTAGCGCCCCAATCGGGACTCTTTTCAATTCGGTTTTGCACATGGTCATGAAGACAGTCTCCATTTCACATTAAATGTTGTACAGTTGGAAGTAAGCACCACAGCTTTAACGTATTCAAGACACAGAAACATTTTCTGTCTTATTCTTGCAGGAACTCACCGGGAAAGAAGGCAGCCCCTTGGCACGGGAGTTAGGGAGGCCCGTGGAGGTTAGGGGCCCGCCTGGTGGCACCCACAAGAGGGGAAGCCAGGACTAGAACCCGGGGCTCCCACGACTGTGCCCTGGGAAACCACTTCCTCCACCTGGGGCCCACCAGCACGTGTCAGAGCCCAACAAAGCAATAAAAAGACCGTAACAGACTCATTTTTAAACCAAATTGATTTAGTCACTTTGCATGACAGGGTATCTTACGGATTAAACAGTCCTTCTAGTTTTAACCAACCCAAACGCAGAAGGTCCTGTAACTTTAGGACAGCCCAGAGCTCGGGGGGGAGGCAGGACACAGGGCTGGGGCCTTCTCCAGCCTCATGTGGGCACCGCTGCCTCTTGGAAGCAGCGTCTGGAGGTGGACTTGGGATGTACGTTTCAGGCTGTCGAGCCAGGCGGCAGGGCCACTGCCGAGGGTCCAAGACGGGAGGATTCCGGTGTGCCTGGTGCCTGCAGCCCCCATCCTTGTGCTTCACCTTTCATGGAATGTTCCAGATGCACACCTATACAATTCACAGTAATTCCAGAAATTGAATCCTATCTTGACTATAAGATAAAAATTACCTAAAATTTCACATCTATAAAAAGCTGAAGGGAGCGCAGAAAGTTTCCCCCTTCTCCCGAAGGCCACAGGTGGCTGAAATAGCCCTGACCGAGCCTCATACCCACCCATGTCCTCAAACATATGGCCACCTACCTTCCTGCAGAGAGGAGAGAGCATTCCTCTTCTCTCTCCAAACATGGATTCACTTCTAGCCCACAGGACAAGTGAAAAGGACAGCTTCTCAGATGCAACTTGAGAACCCGGCCCCTCTGAGCTGCGCCTAAATCAGACTATGTTTCTGCCGAAGCACCGTTGGGCAGCTTCTTTGAAGAGGGTAAGATAATGAGCAGGGCTGGGCTGAAGAAACCAGGCCTCTAATAAAATGAATTCCCTTGTTTAGATCACCTCAAGCACCGGGAAGTAAAATACCCCTCCACTCACCCACGCTGCCTGCCACACGCTTTCAGCCTCTGTGCCCTAATTACTCTAAAACAAGCATTTTCAGCCGAGAAAAGTATTTTCACCTGGCTCACACTTGCAGCACAAAGCACTGGATAAAATCTCTGTCACACTCACAGAACTCAAAAGACCAAAGGGATTATTAATCCCACTGTCTCATTTTGCAGCTCAGGAAACTGAGACTGAAAACATTCAATGTTTAGTGTCCAGTCACACAGTTAGGAAGTAGCAGAACATGGAAAAAAAAAAAAAAGGAAAGAAAGTAAGAAAAGTAAAAGCAGATCTCTCAGACCTCAGAATTTTTACCTAAAAACTACTGTGAAAAGAGCTAAAACGAATAGACTGGACTAATGTGTACAGTTGAGAACCAGAGGGAAGAACCAGAACAGAGCCAGCAAACGTCAGGAGAGTGAGTGTAACTGACTGACTGGACACGAAGACACCATCAATACGCAAAACATATAAATAATCTCATCTCCTGTAGTCTTTCAAGCTGAAGATTATTTCCCCATAAAAGTTGAGGTCGCCCCCCACCCCCAAGAACTGCCTTTCACTCCCTTTGATTTACCTCCCGGTAGAAGGAGTGATCAACAACGCCTGCATAGCAAAGACTGACGGATACTCCTTTCTAACCACCCCTTCCCGCAGACCCCCTGCTGGGGAAAGAGCCCCCAAGGAGGTGCTCAGCGGCTGCACACACAGCTCACACGCGCACATGGATAAGTGACACTGTCTCTGCTGCAAACCAGGACCTCCCAGGAAATTGTGATGAGCTGAAGCTTAAAGGCAACATTTTAGAAAGAGGCTGGATACCCCCCATCAGACTACACATTGCTCTACCATTGCCCTGATATCTTTCCCCCAAGTATTTTCAAAATGTTTCTAATGCTAATTTCAAATTAACGTTCAATTTCAAAAGATTCTAATGTTAAGTCTTATGGCCAACTGTAAACTAAAAATAAAATATCATAGAGGAAAAAAATGAACTAAAAGGTTAATTTTAGAAAATATTTTTTATCAGTTTGCTAGGTTAAAAAATGCTATGCTTTTCTTTTCATTTTTTGATTAGTATAAAGACTGAAAAGGTTTTTGTGTTTATGACTGTGTGTACTATTTCTTCTGGGAATTATTTATTATCTTTTATATTTCTTATACATTTTTCTAGTAGGCTGTATTTCTCCAATTGGTATTTTCTTCTAAGCATCTAGAACATATATAAAATTGACTCATTTGTATCTCCTAAAAGCCACTCAAAAAATATTTGGGGGCTTCCCTGGTGGTGCAGTGGTTGAGAGTCCGCCTGCCGATGCAGGGAACGCGGGTTCGTGCCCCGGTCTGGGAAGATCCCACGTGCCGCAGAGCGGCTGGGCCCGTGAGCCATGGCCGCTGGGCCTGCGCGTTCGGAGCCTGTGCTCCGCAACGGGAGAGGCCACAACAGTGAGAGGCCCGCGTACTGCAAAAAAAAAAAAAAAAATTTGGAAACAGGTTAGCAGATTTTTAGTGGTAGAACTCCCATGATAACCTGGTTTAAAATCCACGTTCCTTTCAAACTGCAAAAGATTACTGTAAACTCTTAGTTTAATGAGCAAAGAAGAACGAAAACACCAAAACCTGAACTCCAGGGACATCTGCGCAACCCAGCACTTGTAGCACCACCGACCTCATCACAGCAAATCACATTTCTGTGACTTAGGCAAGTGCTGTAAGAAAAGTGGGATCAGAGGGAAGAGCTGCTAATAAGGTATAGAAAGATAATTTCTAATTACACTCTTAGAAGAAGGACACCACACACATTCCAACACCATCCCAGAGATGTTTAAAAACCCTCAAAAGTAAATCCTAAGGCATTCATCAAGCGCATACGCGTGTGCTGGGTGTACGTAATGCAGCTGCATCAAGCGTGAGCTAGCCTGTCCATCTCCACACGAATACAAGTGCCCACAGAGAACGGCCTCCTGCCCACATTCTCGCCTCTTTAAAATGTAAGCTCCTTCAGTTTGAACCCCTGTGCTTTTTCTCTCTCCCACTCTCCCTTTCTTGACCCTCATGCTAAAATTTCTACCCTTCAGAGAGAAACAAAAGTCCTCACGTGACCTGGAATTACTACAAATGATGATGATAATAGTATTAAAAACAAGAGTAAGCACTTATTTAGTGCTTAGGCTATGTCAGCCATGTTCTCAATGCTTTACGATCATTAACTTTTTCCGTCTTCACAGTAACCCTATGTAGTTAGCACTATTATTATCTCTATTTCACAAAAGAGCAAAACTGAAGTGAACTGAGACCAAGCAACCTGCCCGATATCCCAGCTAGTAAACAGAGCAAGGATCTGCACCACATATATATTTCTAATGAATGATTTATATGGCAATCTGCTCCACTAACAGGATCAATCACTCCATAATGATGGGCCTACAGATGTTTTAACATAAAATTTGGTCTCTATAGAATTTATTAACAAAGCAAAGTGTCACAGATTAGTGAGTTTCAAACATTCCCTTGGCCATAGGTGTCAGGGAATAGAGGGCAGAAAGGAAGGAAGAGATTTAGCCCCTGCACTCTTGCTCTGAGAATATCTGGGAAACCAGGCACTTCCTGGCCAAGATAGGATTAGACTTCAATGCTGGTTTCACACGGATCGCATACCCACATGCGGACAGGACGAGAAGAGCAGCCAGGTAACCTGCACAGCTGAGCAAAGTGTTCTGCTATCAGGGAGCGCCAGATGAGTCACGGACAGAGGCGGGGCTGGGGGAGAAAAGGAAAGCTATGAACTTCTTCCCCACCGGCCTCGGCCACACTGGATGGCACGGTGCCCTGGGGAGATCAGTCACCACCCTCGAGCATGAAATCAAGGTGGGAAAAACAGAGGAAATACAAGAAGCATATCCCTGTCAAAACCCTTTTAAAGATCTGCTAACTGACCAGTCCAGTGCTGCAGTGAATGACTCCTTTCAAGTTTAGAACAATATACTCACTGAAAGTTTGTATAACTCAGGGCTCCAAATACATTGATAAAGACTTGTTCAGATCTAGAGAGAAGTTAATACTAAATTACCAGTAAACTTCATGCTTAAAATAATCTCTTTGTAGTAAATATATACATGAATTAAAACTGTACAAAAATGGAAAATAGAGCTGCCTCTTCTTTTTCCCTTTCCCATTATCTCTCAAAGTGACAGTCCATACAATTAATTAAAGGCTGTTTCTTTGCAAAGTACATACTTGCATAGTTCTAATCGCCCAAATGATGTATAGAGGAAATGATTTTTTGCAGGTACTCTAAAACAGAGCTGCACTTTGTCCAGGGTTCAAGGCCATGCTTAATGAAAAACTTTAAACTTGGAAGAAAAAAATGCAGTACTGAAAAGCGAAGAAATATTAAATTTTAGTATTTACCTGATTTATTAGCATTTCCTTGTGCCTTTCTTTGTAGAGTTTGTGCCCTGGCTAATGGAGAAAGACAAAGCAAATGCTCTTTTGTTGACCGACTTTAAAGAGGTCCTAATAACAAAAAGACACACAGATATTGATGACTATATCTTTCTCCATTCTACTGCACATTCGGTTGTTACTTCAATGTCACTGTTGGTGACAAGCAGAGCCTAACTATTTGCAAATATTCTTGCTCTTTTTAACCCAATTTCTTTCAGGGATATGAACAGTTAAGACCATTCCTATCACAGGCACACGCCATGACAGAAACGTCAGTTATGGGCACCCTGAGCCATTTCAGACCTGATCTGCAACCATGGAGTCCCCACCAAGCTGGAGACATTGTAAATCACAGGAGAAAGATACAAAATGAGAGCTGTGATTTGCATAAGTTAAAGTCACTGAAAGACAAATGAAATTCAAGCACATGCACACAGGTGTCCATGGAGAAGTCTGTAAGCATCTACCCGGAAGGCTGCGTATCATCAGACTAATAAAGCTGACGCTCAGAGCAGAGGACAGGTAAAGAACGGAGTGTCTGCAGGCAGGTTCACCCGTAAAACACGATTCTGGGGACCAGGGAATCTCCGTGTTTACTGTTGGGTTGTGCTGTATTATGCACAAAGGTTCTGCCACTCAGAGAAGGTATCGAAAAACACTTTGGGGGAAAATCCCACATCAAAGAGCATGGGCCTCCACCTTGCTGACAGTGGTCTCTCCAGTCGCTGCGTCATAGGCCGTACAGCCTGGGCGCATTCCCACCAGCTTAGCGCAACACAGCGCCTATGACAGTGGCACTTCTGCAGGCTCTTCACCCTTTTGGTTGTTTTCATCTTGTCATTGTGCCCTCTTTCACCAACAGCAAGGGGGCTTAGCTCCTACTCAACCATGACCTTTTGTTTTCAAGGAGCTTCAAAGCTGTATTTTTAATGTGTGTCCAGTATAAGGACATGTCAACCATGTACTTCTTAAATCTCGACTTAATAGGACAGCAGGAAAAAAGGATCCAGACTCAACTCTACTGAAGACCAGAGTCTTGTAAGGGTGTTGAGGGGTGGGTGTGGTCCTTCAGGTGAGAAATAATGTCCACGCCAATAGGGACTGTATACTACTCACCATCCTGGTCTCAGGAGCACCCAGCTCCAAATTCCCAACCTTGCCAGGGGCTCAGACTGAAAGCCTGGTGTCCCTAATTCTGTCCAACCAGATCCATCCACCTGTGGTCTAGGCTTGTAATACTGACATGCCACACAGTGGTTTGCTTCTCAGCTATTCCCTGCCCTAATACGTATGACTGATTCAGGATACCTGACTACGTTTGGTAGATCTGGATCATCCATTTAGAAAAACTGAGTATTTTTTTTGGATCAAAACACCAGGCTTAAAATTCAGGTAAGTTATCACCTTACACTACACCTTTTAGTAGATATAGCTAACGCAATCTTACTTATTGCACATATGTTCCTCAAAGTATTTATTATTTCTATCAAATTAATAACATCTTACATTTCTCTAATTCTTTATTGTTGCTAAGTTCTCTAAGATATTTCTCCCACTTATATCCCACAACATCCTGGTGAGATAGCTGATATCATCCCCATTTTCCCAGATCAGATCACAGATTAGAAAGCTTAAATCCTTTACTCAAGGTCATTGAGCTAGTGAGAGAACTTGGCAGAAGATGAAACCAATTTGTCTAGTCCTAACTACAGTGTTATTTCCATATTACTTCTCCTTCCATCAAAATAAAAATGTTTCAATCAAAACAAGATGCCACAGAAGTTTTTTAAAGCTTTTCAATTAACTAATAAATGTATATAAAAACTCATATAAAATTTAGTAAAAACATTTTTTTAAATAAGTATCATCAATTACTTTTGTAATAATCCGTTATTAAGAATGATTGCGGGCTTCCCTGGTGGCGCAGTGGTTGGGAGTCCGCCTGCCGATGCAGGGAACGCGAGTTCGTGCCCGGGTCCGGGAAGATACCACATGCCGCGGAGCGGCTGGGCCCGTGAGCCATGGCCGCTGAGCCTGCGCGTCCGGAGCCTGTGCTCCGCAACGGGAGAGGCCGCGACAGGGAGAGGCCGCGACAGTGAGAGGCCTGCATACCGAAAAAACAAACAAACAAACAAAAAAATGATTGCTTAAAATAAACCCCCTTCAAGTGTACAGAACAAAATGCTCGTGCATGCGTGTGTGTGTGTGTGTGTGTATGTGTGCTCACTCAAAGGGATTACTGATTATTGCCATTATCCTGAGGATAAAAGAAAGTAGGTCTGTACTCTGAATGACAAAAGCAGATCCTGCAATAATCAATGAATGGATAAACATCTATTAATGTCTAGAGGATAATGCAATGTGATACGGCAAATAAAAAAAAAGATAAGTTGCGTTTCCTACCCTTTAGGAATTTATAATCTAGTGAGAGGGCAAGGAATCAACACATCACCATCATCACCATCGCACCAGCTGTCACATCAGTGCCAACATTCATTCACTGTGTCCTTGAGATGCATTAGGCTGGTGCTGGCCAACAGAAACACTGTGAGCACATGTGTCATTCAAAATTTTCTGGGCTTCCCTGGTGGCGCAGTGGTTGAGAATCTGCCTGCCGATGCAGGCGACACGGGTTCGAGCCCTGGTCTGGGAGGATCCCACATGCCGCGGACCAACTAAGCCCGTGCGCCGCAACTACTGAGCCTGCACATCTGGAGCCTATGCTCCACAACGAGAGAGGCTGCGACAGCGAGAGGCCCTCGCACCGCGATGAAAAGCGGCCCCTGCTCGCCGCAACTGGAGAAAGCCCTCGCGCAGAAACGAAGACCCAACACAGCCAAAAATAAATAAATAAATTTATTTTAAAAAAAAAATTTTTCTGGTAGCCAATTTTAAAAAGGTAAAAAGAAAAAAAGGGAAAGTTAATTTTAATAATATGTTTATTTAACTCAATATATCCAGAATGTTATCGTAGCAGTAAGTTAATGAAAAATTATTAATGAGATATTTTACATTCTTTTTTGCATTAGTCTTTGAAATCTGTTATTTTGCACTTACAGTACATCTCAAGTCAGATCTAAATTTTCTTCAGAAATACTTTTTCAGAGATCTATATTTAGATTTCGTAACAGCTGTATTTAGACTTCATAAACTTGACAGTTGAAAAAGTTAAATTCACATACCTAGGTTTTATCAAATACATATACTTAAAATTCTTCCAAAAACTGAACTAAATACCAAAGCATCATTTCCCTTTAATATTCATATACACATTGGCAAAACTGGTTCCCTCTTTTTTTTTAAGAAATCCTGACTTGACTTCGGGGAGTACATCAGTTTAAAATCCATGTCTGCTCCAGTGCACTCACTAGCTCTGGGTCAAGAGCTAACAATGACTCCGAGGAATCTGCACAACTGCAAGCACGTCCAGCACTGCTCCCAATTCTTTCTAGTTTTTACAGCCAGTTTATGTAATGCTATTAACAACTGCAACTAGCAATGTATATTGATTCATGTTAGAAAAATGTGTAAAATCATTATTATTGATTTGTATTGTGAAAACCTTTAATTTCTATATAAATTCTCAGACGTCCCTAGTTGATCACAAACAAGCTGTCCTTTCCTTAGAGCTTCAACTTTAGCTCAATCAAAAGCAGTGTGACATGAGTGAGAAAACCTAAGTCACACCGTCATGTTTTCTTCCTTTTGTTTCAAGACAGAAAAGAAAACCTTATAGTGAGGCAAATATTACAGAAATTTTGTAACCCTCACCCAACTCTACTGCTAAGAGTCAGCAAAGACCCAAGATCACTTGCCTTCTCGGTCCTCTACTTCCTTCCACGGGTCTATAAACTGGCGGTGATTCACAGCTTTTCATGTATGGGTAGAACAATTTTTATATGGCGTCTATGACACTTCTGACAGAGCTTGCTTCTGAATACAGTGGAATGAGTAATAAGCTCATTCCACAAGAGGCTAAACAAGGTTAGCCTCTTGTTTTAAAATTCTAATGAAAAGATTTGATGTGACACAGCTAGAGTAGTGTCATGATAGCAATTAATTTTTTCACATCCATCTGAAGTTCTCCTTTGACATATGTAAAACATTCAGAAATTTGGTATTTCTAGCCAAAAATTTACAATATTTCTTTGTAAATCTTTAAATCCTTTGAGATAAAGGGTAAACAACATATTACCGGGCAGTGATTTGTATGTCACAGTACAGCTTGTGTTAAGGTAAAAAAAAAAAAAAAAAAAGTACTTGAAATTTTAAGTCAATTGATCTTTGACATTGTTAGGGAGACCTTGTATTCTAAAGGCAATTGTTTGATGATTTAACTAAATATCTTTAAGATTTTGTGAAATACCTTTTTGTCTTTTCTCCTAATTTTCTACTAAAACTTCAATAACTGAAATAATGTCTTTGCCAACCCTCCATCTAAAAATAGCTTCCTCTTTTGTGCATTAATCCAAACCATTTTATAGGTGGCCAAAGTTACAAGTTCATGTCCTGTTAAAATTTTTTTAATTTGTTAGATATTTAATTCAGATTTCAGGCAAGTAAGTCCATTAATTTCTTTTCTGAGCTTTGAGAGGAAACTTCTAATCAAACCCACTACAGATTTGTTGAAAATATCCCAGAATATTTCCCACCCTATTTGCGTTAAACTTTTTTACACAACAGACAGCTTTTCTGTCTCGCTCCGGCACAGGAAACCGCCAACGCCATTTGCTGTGGAGTCTCCCGGTCCCTTCTTGTCCTCGCAGCTCCAATCGTAACGGCAGCTTCTGCATCTGCACTCAGTTCTGCAGCGGCAGGTGAGCCTTTGGTTTAAATTTTAAAATTGGTCTATACTTAATTTAACCAGAAAAAGTGTAGTTATAGCTTAAAATTATAAACATCTCAACTTATCTACCAACCAACGCTGTTGTGCATGTATCACTGCAAGTCATGCTGTCTGTATAAAATACTCAAATAAATACATTACAATGTCAGACAGAAAACAAAAAAACATCCGAAGTGGAGACCAACAAGAACTGTGGGAAAGAAAGCATCAGTTAAAGTGAATGTCCTAACAAAGCAAGACGGTGTGTTTAACAGGAACATATTTTACACCGCGCCCACGGTAAAGACGCCTCTCCTCCAGCCATGACAGGCACGCCTTCATTGTTTGGCAGCAGCATACGGCTCACGCCCCCAACCCTGGGCAGTGTGGTGACGGGCCGTGTCCTCGGCGGTTTGCGTTTGGTAACTGACTGACCCTCACAGCTGTTTCAAGCATTTACCCTGACTGCACCCTATTGCAGACAGTGAAACTTGGGCAGAAGCAGGTAAGTGACTTACCCAAAGTCACACAGCCGCTAACCGGGGAGCCCGGGATTTAGACCCAGAGAGTCTGACTGCAGACTCGCCCCCGCCCCGCACTGTCCTCAGATCGACAAGGGCACCGAGCTGAGTGAGGGAGGACACAAGAGGTGCCAGGTGCCTTACAAATCTACACCAAGCTGCCTTGCGACCAGAAGTAGGGAGCCAAGACTGACAGGAAGGCATCATTAAGGAGGAGAACGATGGAGCTTAAAGGCACACACTGGGGATGAAAAGGGGACACAGTCGGGGCGAGGAGGAGTGGGTGGAGAGAGCGATGAGCCAAGTCCGCTCGGTCCTGGAGGAGGAAAGACGACCCACTGACCAGTTACCGCGCAGGCCAGAGGATGGCCCCCAAAGACACAGGAATGTCGTCTTCCACCAGAAAACAGTTCTGCAGATGTGATTCAGTTAGGGATCCTGAGCTAGAGAGACCATCCTGGACTATCGGGGTGGGCCCTGAATCCAACCACAGGTGTCCTTGTAAGAGGGAGGCAAGGAGGCACAGAGGCATCTCAGGCAGGTAGAGCAGGAGGAGACCACATGGCCACGGAAACAGACACCGTAGTGGTGGGGCCACAAGCCAAGGGATGCTCGTGGCCACGGGAGGCTGGAAGAGCCGGAATCGACTCTCCGCCAGCCTCCAACGGGAGTGCCGCCACCCCACACTTGGCCTTCGCAACTGTGAGAGGATGTACCTGTCTTCTAAGCCCCCGGTCTGTGACACTTGGTTACAGCAGCCTGAGGAAACCCGTACGGTTACTACAGGACCACTCAGAAAATTCAGGATGCAAACGTACCTCATAACATGAGCAGGGAGCATCTAGGAAGCAGGGTTTCCCAGTGTGTCTAACGACAGAACGCCCAGGCCCCTGGAGCGGGAGGGCTGGCGGTGACAGAGCACCTGTGAACACCGGGCAGCCCTCGTGGGTCCCTAGCAAAGCCTAGAAATCCCGACCCAAGGCACATCCGGGAAGGCATGTAATTCAGGCAGAGAGGTCTGAACTATATTCAAACAAACAACACAGAAGGTTTCTGAGAAAGGCTGCAAGAAGTTGACCACTTGGGTGAGGAGACCTAGGACGACATAAACCTGGATCCCGGTGATGTCACCATGGCAGAAAACAGTGCTTTGGAAAATGCAACATGTGACAACACAGCAGCCTTCACTGCAGCCACCCTGATAAAGCCACCACCTCCAGGAAGTGATTCGAGTCTCCTGAGGGACACTGACAAGCTGAAGTGGCTTTGGAGGGTGACAAATGAGAAATGGCATGAAAGAAGGAAAGAAGCATTCTTCTCAGGAAAATGTTCAACGGGGAACAAAACAGCAGTGCCTGCAATTAACTGAAGGACTAAAATAAAACAGAAAAAATGCACTCTGCAGGATTCCATAAAAGCCAGCAATGAAATACCCCGGGGGGTGGAGCCAGGCCCACAGAAGGCCCCCCAGGGTCCCTGCAGGAAGAAGCCCGGGCCACTCGGAGACTCCCTGGGGAACGGATGACGACCTCGCGGGAGGACAAGACCCACACTGGGGAGGAAGTGGGCCCACAAAACCCACCAGCTTCCTCCAACTCTAAGACCCTGCGCCCCGACCTGGTCACAGGCCTGTCTGTCATAGCCACATGCGTGGCTGCAGTCATCACTGAATGAAAACTACTGTGCTCCACGAGGGGTAAAATTCAAAGTGTTTAACAAGCTGTGTAGCCAAGGCACTAACCCACTAGAACGGTTGCCAGTTCATGTGTCCACGGGTGGGAACCCACCAATGAATTCGCCTTCATAAAACTGCTGACGTGGCCCACAGCTGAAAATGAATTCAGAAAAGGCAGGAGAAGAGGGAGGAGGAAAAAACTACCACCACTGAAACGCTGTTCCTCTGAACTGACAATGGGAGCCCAGCCGTGGGAAACCACAGGACGGAAAGGAAGGACGAGCAGGGAGGCTGAGAGCCGCTTCCCATGCACCGGCCACCTGACCAGAGCCTGCCGGCAGCTACTCTCAACACCGGCGGCCACACGCCGCGCACCTTCCGCAAGTGCTCATCACAGGCCGGGAGGTCTGGGCTCAGCCCTGGTCGCGTGCTGCCTCCGCCTCCCCGCCCTCCTAGAGCATAAATGCGGGTCCCACTGTTGCAGGCCGACAGTATCCACCTGGCAGCAACCGTCTCACAGGTTAATGCCCAATAATGGGCACTTGTATTTTCTCATGAGGCGCAGGTGAATTATGGCACTTGAACAGAGACCTCATTATGTAATGTTTACAGCATGTTTACCACAAGCCAGTTTCAAGTTTATGTTTTTGTCTCTAGGCCTTAAACAAAGGGAAGAGAAAGTTCCTATACACATTTGAAGGGGCTAGTTTCTAAAAGCAACATGAGGCTAAAAATAGAACCTCTTATGGGTTAAATGGTGTCCCCCTGAAAATTCATATATTGAAGTCCTAACTTCCAGGCCCTCAGACTGTGACCTTGTTTGAAAATAGGGTCATTACGGATGCAATCAGCTAAGATGAGGTCACGCTAGAATAAGGCAGACCCTATTCTGACATGCCCAGTGTCCTGACAAAGAGGGGACATTTGGATGCAGACACACACGGGGAGACGGCATGTGAAGATGGAGGCAGAGACCGAGGCAATGCTTACAGAAGCCAAAGGTACCAGATGCCGCCAGCACGCCACACGGAGGGGAGAGGCCGGAACGGATGCTCCCTCGAGGCTGGAGAAGGAGCCAACCCTGCAGACACCTTGATCCTGGGCTTCCGGAGCCGGGAGAAAATAAATCCTGTTCTTTAAGCCCCCTGGTCTGTGATGCTGTGTTACGGCAGCCCCAGGACACTAATACAGGACTCGAAAATGAGGCACAGCCAAGGAAGAGCCAGGCGGGTCTGGGGGTTCATCAGGGAGAGCTCCAGTTCTCTGCACCCGAACCCCACCTCCGCCTGTACCCCCACCTGCACCCTCACCTGTACCTCCACCTGCACCCGCACCCACACCTGCACCTGCACCTGGAGTTGGCGTCGGGAAGCAGAGGCCCAAGCCTGCCATTCCTGCCCTCGGGGCCCCACCTTCGGGCCCCGCAGACCTGCTCTGGCCCAGAGCTCCTCCCTCCCCAAGCGCCCCTCCTCCCTGACCCTCCTGACACCCCGGTCCCCACGCATCCACCATTTCTTCACGAAGTCCTTCCCAGCTCTCTCCACCCCAGCTGAGTCAGAGCCCTGCCCCGTCAGCACACAGCTCTTTCCTTCTCAGCTCCTGTCACCTACCCAGGGTGGCAGTGTGGATGGCCCACGGGCCGCCCACTGGACGGCAGGACCCGGGAGGATGGGACCATGACGCGGAGGCCCTGGGACCCAGCACGCTGTCAGTCAGGCACTCCGAGCGCTACTCACATTTGCTCGGTAAAGGAAAACTCCATGTCCGGGGGTTTCTCATCTCCCAGGTCCTATTCACCAGCAGACACGCGATGCCCTGTCCGCACCATATGCATCAAAGCCGCCTGACGGGCCGTCTGGCCTCCCTACCCTAGCACACAACACCCAAAGGGCTCTCAGCCCCCCACGGCCTGCCTGTCCCGACAGCGCCGCCCCCTCGCCTGCCCCACTGGGCCTCAAGCAGCCCCGCCACCAAACGCCCGGCACACGGCAGAAACGGCTGGGCTACTCCTGCCACCAAGCTCAGGGAAACTAAAGCAGAAGGCTCCGGTTCCAAGGCAGGGGAGCCACAGGAGACGTGGAAAAGGGAGGGTCCCTCCACGCACTCGGCTTCCCCCGGCATCAGTGTCACAGCCCCACCGCCGGCCCCGCAGCCAAACGTGAGGCACCTCCAGGCAACCAGGGCCTCTTCAGTCCACACTTTAGAAACCACCAGCCCATCTGGTGAAACCTCAACTTTCTCGTGAAGAAGTCAAAGCTCTCAATTAACTATCAGCTCCATTCCCAACAGCCTAACCAAACAAAAATGAACATTTCAACGCGCACATTCCTTATTCTGACTCCAACGTGCCTCATTCGTATGACAAATATCTGTCGATGTTCACATGGAGTGGGTCAGAGACAAGCCTTGCCTTTGGAAAAGTGAAAATGTAGATGACAGCTATGTCAGTCAACACATGTACGAAAGAGAACGGGAGATATTTACCGCGGGCAGAGCTGGTAGAAGTATTCTCTGAGCATTAGCCTCCCTCATGAACAGCCCTACAGGTGGGGTCGACTGTTACCCCGGTTTTAAGGGTGAGACACAGAGTCCTGAGGAGGTGAGGGCAGGTCCCGGCCACAGAGGCACACGGATTCAGAATCAGATGTCCTGACTGCTCAGCGCAGCGCTATTTCCAACAGCCGCGACATGGAAACAACCTGCGTCTGCTGACGGATGACGGACAAACAAGCGGGGGTACACACATAATGGGACATTACTCAGCTATAAAAAAGCAGGAGATCCTGTCATTTCCAACAACATGGATGGACTTGGAGGGCATTATGCTGAGTGAGATAAGTCAGACAGAGACAGATCCTATGTGATCTCACTTGTATGTGGAATCTACAAAAACCCCAGGAAAAGAGATGAGACTTATGGATTGTGGGTCACCAGAGGCAGAGGGGGAGGGGGAGGGGGCCTGGAGGAAAGGGGTCAAAAGCTACAAAACTTCCAGTTATAAGACAAATACTAGGGATGTGAGGTACAGCCTGGTGACTGTAGTTAACACTGCTCTCGATATATAGGATAGTTGTTAAAGAGAACAGAACCTAAGAGTTCTTACCACAAAGGAAAAAAAAATTTTTTTGTATGTATATGAAATGATGGATGTTCACTAAACTTACTGTGGCAATCATTTCACAACACACGTGAGTCAAGCCATTCTCCTGCACACCTTAAACTTACACAGTGCTGTGTGTCAATTATATCGCAATAAAACTGGAAAAAAAATCAGATGTTTTGTAATCTTTTATCTCATAAAAGTCTGTTAGGTGCAGACACAATACGCACTATGATATGGTTTTTATAAACTAAGAAACACATAAAACTACACAGCGTAGTGTTTAGTAACCACTCGTGTATGATGACACTATACAGAAAAGCAAGAGAACGTGCAAATGTCACGATGCTGGTCACCTCTGGACTTTGGCAGGTAGAACACTCAGAGAGCTTTCGCCATGATTTTACTATTTTTTTAAGTTGGGGGTAGATTAACCCAAGTTTTCATTTTATCATTATTCTCCATAAATTACACAGATATCACATATTAATGCTCATATATCAAATATTTTCTAATTAAAAATAAAGTGCATGGCATGAAACAGGCCCTTAATAAATGGTGAAAATTATTATTCCTTAAAGTGGAAGGGATTAGAGCATGTCAGCAGGCTGGGGAAGGGAGCCGAGGAGAGAGGTGGATGGACAGACAGAAAGGAAGAGTAGCTGCCGCAACCAGGAAGGGAACGGGCTCAAGAGAAAAGGGAAAAGGCCTGGTCTGAGCAGGACGGACCAGGTCTCCCCCAAGCCGGGAGAAGGACGGGTGTAGATGGAGACAACTTGGCAGTGGGAAGAGAGGAGGGGATATGTTTCAAGAACTGAAACGCAAGATTATTTGCTCAGGACCAGAAGCTCAAGACTGGCTGGGGAGCTTGAGGAAAGAGGCTGACTTAGAATATTTACCGTCAGGAAAGTGGAAGAAGACCCATCACATAAGGTGACCACTGAGAACCCAAAAGAGACTGGAAACTACGAGTAAAAAGGGGACCATATATGTATTGGGGTTATTTTTTTCTCGGCACAAGCATAGGTTAAAAAAAAGAAAAGGAAAAAAAAAGAATACTCCAAGACTGATTTAGGGTTGGGAGTTTGCAGAGAGGTAAAAAAGAAAGACCAGGACCAAGGAGTTGAGAGTTCTATTCCAAGAATAATTCAAGTCCTTGGCCATTGGATGCAGACCTGAGGAGGGCAGAATGGAGCCCAGACAGGATGGTGACCAAGGAGAAAACGGAGCATGTGGAGGCTCAGCCACTTACGAACCTTGAGAACAGTGACAGGAGGAAAGAGTGCAGATGAGTCCAGGGTGCCCAAGCTGTCCACGGGCAAGGAGGAAGGGTCCCCAGTGATTAGGGCGGAGGTGCCAGCATCTGTGCACACAACACCGTGCCACCTCCCACCACCCGGAGGTGCCCTCTGGGCACACAACCTCTCTCCACAAAGCTCTCGGTGGTCACCACCGATCCACAGGTGCTGTCACCTGACCTGAAACTGGCCTTCAGCCCCTGCAGCAATCACTGAGATATTCCCCCAACTTTCCATGCTAAAAAGTTTGAGAGCTACATGATAGGTGATGGAGCACCATTCATCTTTCACCTCGATTCACCGGTTAAGAGTCTTTCACGTTTGCCTCTTCTCTCTCCATGGTGACACACACCTGCACCCACTTTTGCTGCTGTTGTTACTGTCGTTGGCTGGAGACCCATGTGCACGTAAGCTGCAGACATGATGATCCTTCACCCTTAACGATGCTTCCTCGGCATGCGGTTTCTCAGGATCTGGAAATTCTCCTGTGACCTCAGTACCATTAATATAGTCAATTTTTAAGTTTCCCAACTTCCCTCAGAGTGCCTGAATAACTGCTTATTTTCTAATCCAAGACCCAGTCATGGTCTGTACATTGCACAACATTGTTAAATCAGTAAATTTTACAGCTGTGGAAAAGCAGTGCTTCAGCGCCTGCAGTGGTGAGCAGGACCCACCGGAAGCCAGAGGAGCAGAGGAGGAGGGAGACAAAGCAGCAAATTCCCTCCAGAGTCCAGAAAAGGTGTGGGGAGCGTGAGTTCCCAAATGAGGGTGGTGATAATGAACATGTAAAACGTGGGCAAGGGCTTCCCTGGCGGCGCAGTGGTTGAGAGTCCGCCTGCCGATGCAGGGGACGCGGGTTCGCGCCCC